>NW_019641225.1:2039314-2307145 GCF_000599845.2 Trichogramma pretiosum
ATTTCATTATTTTTAGAATAGAACGAAAATTGCCTGATTTTTTTCACATATGGGGGACTTTTTTTCAAAAGTATTGCATGATCTTCGGCCAAAATGAGTCAAATTAAGTTTTTATGCGATTAAAATTCCTTCAGAATGAGGAATATGATTACTTGAAGTAAGTGCAAAGTTATTCGATGACTTAGGTTATTGTGACTTTAAATGCAATTCGAATTTCATCTTTCGGTTGATGACTAGACTTCTGTACCACTCTTCAAACCCATCGAGGGAAACGGATTCTCAAAATATAATGCAAAACCTTTACAAAAAACCTGCAATGACATTTTAAACTTAATTTTCCAGCTTAAAAATAATTTTGATCACTTTTTTAACTTTTCAGACCACTGTGCGACGAGCACACGATTGAATTCATCGAGCAGCTCAAAAACAAATCCGACGTTGACAACGTTATTGAGCTCTATCACCAGCTCGTGTTGTCGTCCAGTAGCGGTAATTTGCGATCAGTAAATTAAGGGCTTATAGGCACCTTTAACTAATAAAATAAAATAAGTATTTCATAGTACTTGGCAACGCGAAGTCAGGTTAGCACACGAGCGTATGCGAGTGTGATGCGAACGCAGTGCTATAAATAACTATTTTTCTTTTAATTTTACTAGACTTTAAGATACGCGCTTGTATTTTAATGAACTTAAGTCTTTCAATCAATCAAGGATTGAGGGTTATGAATGACATCTTTTGAACCCTACAAGTGACAATGACCTTTAAAAATACTCGAAAAACTCAAGTCTCTTAATCTCTCTTCTTTGACAAGTCCATAGAAGTTGAAAAAAATTGTTGAGTTACTTATTTTATTTCATTAGTTAAATGTGATTATAAACCCTTCATATAGAGAGTACTTACTTTTTCCATCAAAAATAATGTAAAAAACGTAACAGAAGCGATGATGGGCGTGAAACTAGCGAATCTGGATCAGGATCTGGCCAAGCGCTACATTCAAGCCCTCGACGAAATGGGCCATCTGGTTATGCACCTGGTGGTCCGCCCGTACATACCCTACTGGATGGTGCCGTATCTGCCAATCGGACGTCGACTTAAAGTCAGCAGCGAGTCGTTACACGGTTTCTTCGACATGGTGGTGAACGAGCGCAGGCGCTACCTCGAGCGAGTCGGCTACGAGCACATAAAGACGGTGGCCGACGAATACGACGACGTGACGGACGGTTGGCCGAGCCAGGCTAGCGACCGACGTCGCCTGGCGCTGCTGGATCTGCTGCTGCAGCTCGAGTCCGAGGGCCGGATCGACGAGAAGGGTGTGCTGGACGAGCTCGAGGACATCATCTCGGCGGCCTACGACACCACCGGTTACGCACTGTCCTATCTCACGGTGCTGATGGGTGAGCATCCGGAGATACAGGAGCGGGCCAGGCGTGAGGTGCAGCTCATAATGGAGGAGTGTGGGGGAAATCTGACCTCGAACGAGCTTCAGAGGATGGAGTATCTCGACTGCTGCTGCAAGGAGTCCCTGAGAATATTTCCGACGGCCCCGGTAATCGGTAGGCGCCTCGTCGAGGACATCACGCTCGGTAAGTATCTTCGTTATCGTGTAGATAAAGAATAAAAATGTGGCAAAAGTCTGGCTCATGAACCTGAGCGAGATTTTTACAACATTTTTTCTAAAATCTATGCTTTTCTCATTCTAATATAATATAATGTGCACCATGTTAATGACTAAGGTAATTCCTATAAATTAAAAAAACATGAAAATTAAATATTAATATTGAAATCTTTTGTTTTTGGTATCTTCCTGGACAAACAACAAATACTGAACTGAAAAATTAATGAATTGACTTGTTTTCTAAGTCTTACTCGCGAGCACTGAACGATATAAACATCGGCTACTGCAACCGAGCAGAGGGCAAGCGAACAGCAATAATGCGTTCCTTATTAGTAGAGGTTCACGCGAGACCGAGATCAATGTACAGGTTAACAGGCACTTTGACTGTTGACACTCGCAAACAAAAAATTTCAATATTAAAATTGACTATTCATGTGTTTCAATTTACAGGATTTAAAATTTTCCTCTCAAGGTTTCAAGGTAATTTCAATAAATGTGAGAAAAATATCGCCCAGACTCATAAGCTTAAATTTTGCCTCACCTTTTTCCATACTTTAGCAGCATTTTTTTACGTGGGTAATAACGCAGGCACGCTGAAAAATAAAATACCATTTGACCACTAGAACATGGAATGTTGAAACCATGCTTTCGACTTATACAATTATTTTGACCTTGCTACTTGCAGATTTACAGATTTAAAAGCACTCACGATCTAGAGGTAGAAGTTTAAGGGGGGGGGGGGGGGAGGGNAGGGTCTTGTTCGATGGTTTTCGAGCTGCATTTTAATAATTTTTTTTGAGCACATAGTAAAATGAATTTATTTATAAATTATATACATTATAAATGGTTATTTGAAGAACATTCATTTAAATTTTCAGCTGAATATAGTGAAAAATGAGCTAACTACGGCAAATTTTCTCGCAAAACTTGAAAAAAAAGATCGATTGCAGTGGACACTGTAACTGAAAATCTACTTGACCGATTCTTTCCAAATTTTTCTCACTATTCATCTACATAAATTATGAGGTAATGACGTAGAGATATTTCGTTTAAAATGATTTTTGAGTTTTTGGCATCATTTTGAAGTGAAAAAAATGACTTTTTTGACAAAATGAAGGCAAAAATTCTTCGTACTTGTTCGTAAAAAGCATTTGAAAATGTAAAAAGTTAAAATATTTCGACACCATTACCTCATATATCATCTACTTTAATAGTGTATAAGTGGATCGGTCGAGTAGATTTTGAGTGATGGTGTCCACCGGATTTTTTTTACGTTGCGTGTGAAAATTTGCTGTAGCCAGCTTATTTTTCAGTATTTTGAGCTGAAAATTAACCTGAATATTCTTCAAATAATTATTAATTATGTGTATAATTTATAGATCAATTAGATTTACTATATGTTGAAAAAAAAAAATTTTTCTTTTTAAAATTTTGTCAAGACTCTACCCCCCCCCCCCCCTCTCTTAAAATGGTATTATTGACAAAAACAAAGAGTGTTTTTGAAAATATACGAATTTTCTCAGTAAGCCTCACCAAGAATAGTTCTAATTTTTTCAAGAATGATCGGAGTTGAGCCTTAGGATCCAATTGTATTTTACTTATTAGTGTGCTTGCATTATCAGAAAGATTCAGCAGACTTTTCTAAATTTAGTTAACTATCTTTTGCGCAGAAAGCGGCCACAAAGTGCCAGCGGGCACCGACATCGTAATCCTCTTCCAGACAATCCACATGGACCCAAAGTACTGGCCGGACCCGGCTAAATTCGATCCGGACAGATTTCTGCCGGAGAACATCAAGGATCAACATCCCTACGCGTACATGCCTTTCAGCTCGGGCGCTCGAAGCTGCCTTGGTAAGCGATCGTCATGATCGTGATGCAAAATAAGAGATACACATAATTCCAACTCGTTTATTACCGTATGTGCACAGGACGCAATTTCGCCAGCCTGAATTCGAAATCCGTCATGGCCAGGATATTAAACGACTTCAGAATTGAGGCCGTGACGAGATCGAAGGATCTCAGGTTTCATCTGAATGTCGCCCTCGAGCCGAATATTCCAATTGCCGCGAAATTCATCAAGATTGACAGAAAGTGATATACAAAACCCAGAGGTTGGAAAGAACGAGAGAAAAGCCTGGAATTTGATTCAAATTTTTTACGCTCACTGTACAAAAACCACGTACAATGCAGTCACATATACGTGGTTTTTAAAGCAACAATAAACAAAGACCATTTAATTTTATCGTTACATTTGAACGTGCAATGTTTTAATACTAATTTAGTTATTAAGCTACTCGTACAAAAAATTTTATGACAATTCAGTCAAATTTTAAACTCAGTCCTTACCGCTAGATGGCGAGTACCTTACTCTGTAAATGTGAAAGTGACAAAGTAAAAAAATTGTCTAAATAGAAACATGATTTAAAAATGCCTCGCCACATAATTTGCATTCAAACTGTCGCAGATATCTTTCTCGTGTCGAAAGATTCGTGCCCACATCCAAACACCCAACACATACACGGACACACATACATACCCCTATATATTCATTCACACATCGATATAGAGATGCGAAAGAAAACAACAACAGCTACAGCAGCAGCAGCAGCAGTAGCAGCACTGCATCATCGTCATTAAACGAGTGTATGTGTGTGTTTGTGTGCGGGTGTTGTGCAGTATAACCCGTCGCATAATTTCCCTCGTTTTCGTGTCCGCTGTCTTTTTTTCTCTTCTCTCTTTCTCTCTCGAAATTGCACAGTGTCACCGGCGTGCTCGCTCCCTTTTCTTCTTCTTTTTTTTTTTTTTTATATATACGCACAGAGGCACAAATACGTGCGTTAAAAGCACGCGAGAGGTATGCATTTATTTTTCACCTCTTTTTTTAAATACCTCTATAAACATAATGTCGAGCTCGCTGGTGGCGGCGGTGGTGGTGGTGGTTTTTACGAGTACTTTTTAATTTACACGCTAAGTTGGATATTATACGGCCTGGGCGTTTTGCGAGCTCCGCTATATATAGCATATTATAAAATGCGGATGGCGCCTGGCGTAGTAGCACGGAAAAGGGAGTTGGGAAAATGGCAAATTTTCGAAATCAAAGGCCGGGAGCTTTTTTCGTTGTAAACGTTTGAATTTATACTCATTGAGTGTGTTGCAAGCTTGATACACATATATTATCTCATCCGCTTTCATATACACACGCAGCAGCAGCAGCAGCAGCTCGGGAAACATTTTAATTACGAAGTTCACGGGAATTTTTAAATTTCTTTCGATTTGCGCGCAGTGACTCGTCAAAGGGTAAAAGAGAGTCTGCTTCGTTTGGCGTATACATACGTATATGCGGATGCATAAATGCCCTGCGACGACGACGACGCATTCAATTTTAATTCAATCGCTGCAAGCGCTGCACATTTTCTCCTTCCCACTGCCCAAAGACTTTAATTTACGTTTCACGTTTTGCTGCGGCGCGTGTTTGATATTTATATTGTGCAGCGTTGATATACGTAATGCGCAGAAATAAAAGCGAAACGCGATACGGTATCATACCGAAGAGTAGAGAGAGAAAGAGAGAGAGACATCGTTTTTGGCAATTTTGGAGAAGAACAAAATAAAAGGTATAGAATCATAATGTAGCCCCGATAGAAATTCTCAACGTCAATTATGTGCTAATGATCAAAAAATTACAATTTAAAATGTTTTTAAATTTACTACGCGTCAATTAGCTTGTTCAGTCAAATCTTTCCGTTTCAATTATGTTACAAATATGAAGGGAATTTTAAATGGTCTGAAATAACAATTTAATTATTTTAAAAACTTAAAGACTACTTTTCAATCACTTCAAATCATTGTCCCGACACAGACAGGTATCTTAATAAATTCGAAGGCTAAAAAGTAACGAAGTAACTATGTCCTATATTATAAGATAGGAAATTAGACCCTGCTTGCCTTCGAATTTATTAAGATACCTTTTTGCGCTGGGGCAATGAAATAAAATCATACCACTTGAAGCTTCCGCCACTAGATGGCAAGTACCTTCACCCGTAAATCTGCAAGTGGAAAAGTAAAAATATGTGTATAAATCAGACTACTATAGTGAATTAAGGCATGATATTTTATAAAGTGCATTAGTCCACAAAAATTTTTCGTCCGCCAAATTACCCATAAAATGTCGAGCTTTTCCACCGGAGAGCACACATAATCGTACTCGCAACCTTACAAATTCGCGCGATTGTACGCGAGCTCGAGCAATCATCCGTATACGCGCGTACAAAAAGCGAGAGAGAGAAAAAAAATTAATACGAATGATCGACGAATCCCCCGCCCGTAATACGTTATATTTCATTAAAAAAAATCCCTCAACGGTATACGTAGTCGTGTACACAATAGCTCTCGTATTAAATCATCATCAGCGGCAACAGCCACGGCACGTTTCGAATCAAAAAGAACGCGCGCGGGCGCGACAAAAGGGTGTATAATAGAGCGAGGAGCTGCTGCGACACACACACATATACACACACACAAAGGAGGGAAAAAAGTAGCAACTGTAGAGAGAGTAGGGGTGCGAAAGAGCAATAGCAGCAGCAGAAGCACAAATTAGCTCATGGCAAACATCGAGAGTGGTTGGCGGCGTCAGTGCGCCGCTCGCTCGCGCGCGATCCGATACACTTCCTCCACCTTCTCCATTTCTCCTCTGCAGCTCGCTTTTGTACTCTCTCTCTCTCTCTCTATCTATATGTTGTGTCTGTGTACACATATACACAGCAGCAGCAGCAACAACAACAATAACAACCACTACCGCGTGTATGTGTGTATAAGGGAATGAATCTCGGAGCACCGCCCAAGGCGCAGCGTCGACGACGACGACGACGACGTCGACGACTAACTTTGAAGAAAAGCCATGCAGTATAAGCATTGCACACAGGCACTCGCGTACACTCGTACATACCTATACTCAGGCACTCCAGACTGTGTGTGTATGTGTGTGTATCTGTCAGTGCTACCAGTATATATATACGCTTCCGTATACACCCCACCCCTCGAGGCTATAAAGGCTAATTGGTTAAAAGCTCGCTGGCGCATGGGCTTAAATCAAGATTCTCTCTCTCTCTCGGTGTGCTGCTGCTGCTGCGAGCTAGCTCTCACTCAGTGCTTGCAGCAGCAGCAGAGAGTATAAATGTGTCTGCGTGCGGCGCTATAATGGACAAACGCTGCACACAAACACACATTCACGCACACGCACACAAGTGTATGTAGATGTGTATAATAGTCGACAGTCGCTCCCACCCACCCAACACACAACACACACACACACACACACACACACACAGCTCTGACCTAGAGTCCCCTAGACCACCGCGACGAGAGTACCTAGCTCTGCTCCCTCATCCCCAGGCCGAGTGAGTGCAGCAGCTCGCGACGCCACTACGACTACGACGACGACTACGAGACGTGCACGTGTGTGTCTGTGTGTGTACCACGCTGCTAACTTCTCTCTCTCTCCTCTTAAGTATCGCCATTTAACCTAAACTCCGCGATGTTATACTCCACTCTATCTCTGCTGCGCTCGAGCGAGTGTATATTTCCCCACCAGCACCACCGGCGCCACTACTACTACTACCCCCTCGGGTGTGTGCAAGTACACACGGAGTAGTACTTTGTAGTGTGCATGTATAGCCCCTGGCCTCTCTCTGCTGCTGCGGTTTATTGGCCGAGTGTAAGGGGTGAGCTCGCCCCATCGATTTTCGCCGGGCGCCAATGGGCGCGTCTCGCAGTGCATACGGTACGCGGGGCCACGCCTACCCTCGGCGCGGCTCCATTCCTACCCCCCGCCCGAGCGACGAACGTCGTGTATTCGTATCGAAGCTGTGTGTCCGTGTGTCTGCTCCGCACATTGCCTTATAACTTATAGCAGCGAGCCAGCAGAGAAGCACCCCTTGCTGAATTGCTGCTGCTGCTGCTGCTGCTGCTCTCTCTCTGTCTCGGTTTTGCGCAGACGCGTTGCTCGCTGCCTACAACACTACTACCACTAATACTGGATCCATCCACCGCCGCATGTATGTATTCGTGTGTGTCTTTCTCTCTCGCTTTCATAGCATAACGCGCAGAGAGAGACTTTTACTGGCGCTACATACGACTACTACTACCGCCGACGACGACGGCGACTATTCGCGAAAAGCGAGCGAGTGCGAGAAACCAGCAGCAGCAGTCACTTGGCCCTTCGCGAAGCCTGCACTACTGCTGTCTGTTGGGCTGCGCGTGCTGCTACTGTTCCACTAGTCGCGCGTGGCGTGTTGTGTGCTTCTACTGCTGCCGCTTGAATCGACGCGATAAAAAAATATTTAACGAATTAACTAGAGGCAAAGTCGGAGGAGAAAAGAACGAGGATATCACTATCTCTAGCGTCTGAGTGTTTTTTTTTTCGTTGTTATTGTTATTGTTAAAAGTATAGTGCGGAATGTGCATCGATATACAAATTCAGTGTGCAATCGTTTGTTGTTCTTGTTTTTATTAGTTTATTTACGACTGCTTACCGCTGCTCTGCTCAACCATTGCCTTCGATAAAGAGTGTCGGGTCTCATTCTTTTTTTTTCATTTCAAATTTTTGAACAAAATTATGATCGAGTGCTCGTGAAAAAAAACATGTGCCGTGGACGCAAATGGATCTTCTAATGCAGTGTTGTTGTATTATTTTTTACGTCCATTCACACGCCACTCAAAGTCGTTGTAAAAAATCACCGATAAAACAGCGATAATGAGCGCGAAACCATCATCGATGTTGTTAGACACGCCGCTCATCGTAGCCCGACGGTGGCAAATTGTAAGTGCTACGCTCGAGCAGCAGCACTGCGTGTTCCAGAATCAACAACAAAAACAACTGACAAGTGTCATCGACGGCAATGCTTCGATGCGCCGATAAGCAGGAGATCGAAAAGGAAGAAGTGCGTGCGCGAGTGCAATTGATAAGGAGCTGAAAAGTAAACACAGAAATTGATCTTTCGTCTTCATCGAAATCGTATCTCTCGCTCATCCACGATCATCGACTTTCCTTTGCTTCGCCATTGTGAGGATAAAATTATATAGATAATAATAAAAACACCAAGCAAACCCTACTCGGCTCGGCCCGCCGCATCAGTGTCCGGATGTCCGGCGAAACGGAGATCGAGGTGTCCGTCGTGTCGGAACCGGAGGATCTCGAGCTGGAAAATTCGCGCAGCCGGAGTCCCAGGACACCGACCAGCAGCAGCGAACCACTACCCAACAGCAACAACAACAGCGGTATGTTGGTCCTGCATCAGCACCATCATCAGGATACGCACGCGGCCGGCGACAAGGCGGCGTCGACGAACAACAACAACAACGGCAGCTCCGGCCGAGACCGGGGCAAGTCGTCGCCCCCGCCGCCGTTGAGTCCGCCGCCGCAGCCTCGAGAGCTGCCGTTGAGCACGCAGCAGACGACTACCCACCCGTACAGCTTCGACGGCCTGATGATGACGGCCAAGGCGGCGCTGAGGCCCGCCTGCAATCCCCAGTACACGTCGTTCAGCATATCGAGCATACTGGGCCGCACCGAGTCGCCGCCGTCGGACTCGGGCTCGACGGGCGCCGGTGGCGGTCGCGCCTCGCCGCCCCTCCTCAATCTGCCCAACGGCCATCAGCCCCATCATCATCATCTGCATCATCATCATCATCATCACAACAACAACAGTCATCATCGCAACAGCAACAACAGTCATCATCATCATCACAGTAGTCAGCACAACAGCCATCACAATCATCATCGGCTGCGTAACGACGGCGGCAGCCCCACGAGGATACTGTCGCCGACGGCCCTCAGACTGGCCAGGACGGCCGACGGTCTGGTTCAGACCAGCAGCGCGAATAGCAATAATGGCAGCAGAGAGAACAACGGCCCCGGTGGCGGTGGAGCTTTCACGGCTACCGAGGCCGCAACGGCAGCGGCAGCGGCGGCCGCCGCCGGACTCATGGGCCATCAAGCCTCGGCGGATCTCATGCTCTCGAGGTATATAAAATGACGATGATATCTCGATCCCGATAATTACGCGCGCGATATAACGTTTCAATCGACAGAGAGCGAGAGTCAATAATATGCATAAATGTATAATAACATATTTAATGCAACTTTCGATGCAATATAATATCCTACCTAATAAAGGGATGCTGATTATTTGCTCCCGATGAATTATCAAATTTACGCTCGTTGTGTGTACGCGTACACGTATTTATAATCCACCACCAGCACCCCTTCCCCGATAAATGCGGATAATACATAATACGCGCTCGATGCGCATAGATTCGATTCCCGCCGCTATTCGATATCGTCCGCATGCTAAAAATCGCGCGCGCGTATGCATGTAAACGCTAATTGGGCTGCTTTCATTGCCTTGATATAGACATAGAGAAAAAAAAGGGAAGAAAGCGAAAAGATTTTATTCATACAAGAGAGAATCCCTTTTGCGGGTAACGGATATTCTCTCTTCATCGACGACGAGCGGGAAATAATTAAAGCTCCGTCCGAAATCAATTTCCAATCGCGTGGAGTTGAAAAAAAAATTAGAAAAAATAAATAAAAAAAAAAAAAAAAAAAAAAAAAAAAAGAAAGAAAAGGGAGAAGGGAGAGAAAGAGTCGAGCTTTACCCGCTTGTCGTCGTCGTCGTCGGTCGGTTGGTGTGCCTCGATGCGCATCGATGTTTTTTGTAGCTCTCGCAGCACAGAACTCATCATCCTCCGTATTAATAACCCTCTAAAGAGAGGTAGATCATACACACGTACACACGTATACACTGAGGTTCTTTTGAGGCTCTCTCTCTCTCTCTCTCGAGCTTCGAGTTCAATTTTCCATGAATAAAAAGGCAGTAGCGGCGGAGGTGAAAGTAGTACTAATCTCCGCAGAAGGCGCGTGTAGTTATACATACATACACACACACACAGGGTTGGGAGGTATTGATCGGGGGCGAGCTTTTGTCGATGCGCGCCAGCATCAGCAGCGGTAGCAGCTCTTCCATGTCCATTTTCGCGACTTTGTGAAACTTATGTATACATAGCTGCTGCTGCTCTGTGTATGCGTTATACTATAGTGCGCGGCGTGGTGCGCTTTTGACAGATCGCGCGAGCGCGCGGGAGGAAAACGTTTGAAAAGAGCCGCACTATACTCGCTGCCTATATTTTCTGTATACGCGCGCGTGAAAGCGATGCGGCAATTTCGCTCGGGCTACTTCTTCTCTATCCTTTTTTCCTCCTAGGGCTTTTATATGAATTTATTATTATTATTTATCATTCGTACGCGCATATATCCGTCGATTATATAGCTCGTGTACAATGAAGTTATTGAATCTTTGAGGCGTGTGCACGCACAAGAGCAATTACGATCGCGTAGATGTACATTTCCGTACAAAAAAAAGGGGTTGGCGCACACACTCATTTAATTTTAATCAACGTTGAGTAGAATCAAATGGATCGTTGATTAATAGCTCGGCTATGACACGCGTTTATAATAATAATAATAATAATAATGATACAATGATGATATCGCACGCGCGTGTGTCATTCGTGTGCCTTATAGAATTTTATATAGGCAGTGCAACAGTTGCAAAGGAGGTTCGCGAACAGATTTTTATCAATGTTAATACGGAAATTATACGGAGAGTGAGCCACGCGACGGTATAGTGCGCGCATTTTGCTCTGCGGATCGAGGCGCAGTCTATTATAATACGCGTGTAACCACCCCCCGTGCACGCGCTCGTGCGCGAGTCTATTTTGATTCCTATCTGCCTCTCAGCTCGTGGCTGGCAAATGCAAACAATGGCTTCCTTGCGCAGCTCACTTATGACGTTGTATAAGGAGATTTTATTCTCTCCCTCTCGTAGTGCTAGACTAGTTTTATTTCTTTATTTTCCGTATGTAGACAAATCGTCGCGACGATTTCGATCCGAGTCGATCGCCACCGCGAATATACATACATTGTATAAATAAAAACAACGACCCAGCAACATTGTATGTCGTAAATCCGCGCAGCAAACGTGCGCGATGCACTCGAACGAACTAATCCCGCGTGCACACACACACAATTCCATCGGTGGATCGCCGCCTTAACTCTCATTTAACCCACGTATCACTATATATGAATTAAAAAAAAGAAAAAAAGAAGTGTTCCACATAATACTCTACACACACACACGTATATATAACGAAAATTGAATTGGCGAAAAAAAAAAGAAGAAGAAAAAAACTTCAGGAGCTTCTCCCTATTAGATCGAATGTCGCGCGCTCGATTTTTGCAGCTCATTCTCTTTCATTGTCGTCGTAGTCGCAGACGTCGTTTTGTTTGAGTAATCGGACGACGTGATTAGCCTATACGGTATAATCTTACACACACACGCACACACGGAGACACACATATCACGGATTAATTTGTCCCTCGAATTTGTCTATATAGTATACGCGTTTTTGCGATCGTTAATGTCCCTATAATGCAATATGTACTCGTGCCGAGAGTGAAAGAGAGAGTAATATAATTAGAGAAAACCCGCCACTGCACCGAGATTATAACGTGTGTGTGTGTGTGTGTGTGTGTGTGTGTGTGTGTGTGTGTGTCCACTCCGCGCGCCGGCCCATTGGCTTTTAACATCAAACCACTGCCACTGCTTTTCTTTCGACGCAGGGGCACACTCGACACATGCTATCGCTATATACTATACGAATAAAGAGAGAGAGAGAGAGAGAGATGAGAGCTAATAAAATCCCAGTGCGTGGGTGGTGGTGCTGGTGGTTGGGATTGCGCAGCCGAGGCTCACCCTAAAAGATCGCATTATAGAGCGCTGGACCAGTAGCAGGTCTGGGTAATGGCTCTATTAGGCTGTCTCATTTAATAACATGGCTCTCTCTCTTCTTCTTCTACTTCTGCTTCCTCGTGGGGGCGCTAAAGCTTCGCTCGCCGCCTTCGAGCTCTTACTATAATACTGGTGTGGGTGCACTGCACCGGCAGAGTCATCCCCCCCTTGTGTCCGGCTCTGTGTAATAGCGCGAGATAGATATACGCCGATACACGTAGTCATAGTAGAGAGACAGACAGAGATTGCAGTTCTCTCTCTCTTTCGGAGTCGCGTCTGCAAAAAGGATTGAAGATTCAAGGGTGTGTGTGCGCTAAGCTTTGATTTTAAAATGATTGCAATTTGACGTGTGCGTTGTATAGTCGAGTATGATACACGCGTCGTTGAATCTTCTTCTACTGCTGCCGTTGCTGCTGCTGCTTTTTTTTTGCACGCGCGCGCCTCTGCGATAACTGGCGTCCATTAGCGCGGAGAGTTTAAATTAAAAAAAGGGATTTTACGGAAATAGTATACAGTGCACATGAAGTACCCTGTTTTATTTAACTATGTGTGTGCGGGAAGATTTTATCGGAATATATCGCGTGCGATGTGATTATTCGGTGGGGGGCGTACGTGCGGCGCGCCCTACAATAATTACGCGCGACAAGTACTCGACTAACTGTTTTCTCTTACTACTGTTGATTATGTTATATAAGATATAATTGCGTGCGAACGTGTACCCCCCCGCGTGACGTATGGTATTGTATAGCCGATCGTCATTAGGTCAGAAAATTTCGGCGATAATTGAGATTACGATCCGATGTCTCTCTTCGACGCTAGAGGGAAAGGGGGTTAGAAGGAGAAAAAGGAAGAGATCGTCGTTCGTATGTATGTTGTTTTTATTCAGCTATCGGATATTTTTTATTTATTTATTTAAAAAATACTGCACTGCGACTCGACTCGAGTAGATATACTGTCTATTACTCTCGGACATATTCTGAAACTGAAAACACTCGAAATGGATCGTTGTCTTGAAAGTTTTTTTGCCGTAGCTTCGCTACGCGAAAAGTGACACTGCGCTCGTGCATTGTGTATATAAAATATCGATTAAAAAGAAAAGAAAAATCGTTGTATGGATTACTTCGCAGCTCAAAAATAATATTCTTCGATAAAAACAACGATGCTATTTATATACCCAAAAGAAATCCTCGATGGAAATGCTTGACATCAATAATGTTCTCGTTAACAAAAAGTTGACTCGTTCCCGACGATTGTCACGTTAGAAACTTTAAACGCATTTCAAATAACCTTAAGATAACGATTCTCAAAAATTTGATCTGTTTTTCGATCGCTGGCTTTCTTTTAGTTACCTGTAGAAACCACTAGGTGGCGCGTACCCATTATCTGTAAATCTGCAAGCGGTAAAGTGAATATATTCGTATAAGTCAGAGCGTGGTTATATATATTAATAATACACATATCTGGGTATCTTAACCGGTGAAAATGTTTGTTCGATTTCCACCCGAAGCCTAATAAATACAAGACGTTGGGCCTGCAAATCTCGCGCGATGCCGCTCCGCTCGAGCGAGCGATCGAAGGAGATACAGCTAGCGGATAAAGAGAGAAGTGAATCAATTAGACGAGGCAGCTACGCGTGCATAATAGATCGGACTCTTCGACGACGTCTCGCGAGAATATATAGCGTACTACGCGCATAGATATAGATATTATTATACATTATGTATTCGCGCGTGAATATAATATCTACGCGTTTGTCTCGTAAGACGAAAACTACCCCCCAGCCGCAGCAGCAAAGGCGCATCAGCGCAGAGAAGGCAACTGCTCTTCCTATTATTATACATCATTCACGAAGGTACCGTGAAGAGATAAGTACACCGCCTGCGCTGTATATACTGCACCCTTAGACATCCAACATGCAGCCCTATGGTTATTCATTATTGCGCGATCTTTATTTTTTCTACGCCTCGAATTTTACATAAATTTTTTTCCTCCTCTAAACTACGCGTGTACTCGGAAAAGCATTTACCCACACGACGAAGTAGTAGTCACGCGCGCCAAGCAGCACATCGCGTATGTACGGCATAATCTGGCTAATCTCTTAATGCATTATAAATCAAGAACAATCGGTGTTCGTGCGCTGCTCGGCTGGATTGCTCTTGTTACGTACTCTGTGTATATATAGTCGATCGATCGGCGTCGCCGCCACTGTACTACCGTGTCTATGCTATACATATATACCGTTTCGATTGATCGTGCTCGCAGAGGCGTGAAAAATATTAAGCGATCATCGACTGCCGAGCGAGCTACCGTATATACGATGTAGACATCGATGAACTTACTGCTACCCTGTTGCGGTGCGAAAAATACACACAACGGAGAAAACACAATGTGGATGGGCTGTAGAGATGACGAGAGCCGTTACGTAGAGACAAGTATCTGTCCTTCATTATGGAGCCATGGACAATGTGCGTTTGCTCGTATAATGCGCCGCAGACACGTACTTATGTCGCTCCATTGTGCTAAGCGTCCGTCGCGCGCGGATCATCGTCTTTTCTTATATACATTCTCTTCTCGAGCTCTCTCTCTCTCTAACTCTCCAAAGTATTTGCCAAAATGTATAATGCGTGGCACTTCCTTCGAGCGATGCAGATCGTGTCGTGGATATTAATACCTCGAGAAAAAAAAGGGACGCGATCGTCATCATCTTATAGTGATTTTCATCTTTCCTCTCGAACGTACTTGTTAAAATTCCGTCATATGCCTACAATAATGTCGCTACTACTTTTATCACATTTGGATTTTTCTTCTTGGAATCTGTACATATGTTTTATGACGCATCTCCATTAAAACATTTCGCACGCGGCGGGTGCTTTTGAAAGTAAAGCAAAGAAAAGAAATGAGGGATGAAGCAACAAGACGACGGCGACGCGCGCGAAAAAGAGTGCACAAAAAATGGTATGATAATTATATTTACACGGCTACATCGTGTATTAATGATTATGCTCGCGATGTTAACCCCAGCGTCCCGACAAAGCATAATTATAATAAAGAAAAATGATAAATAAACGAGGCGGTGCGGTGGTGGTATTAATAAAAATATATATCTACAGAAACGTGCGCGCGAATTTTTCGCGCTCGCCTAGCCCTCCCTCGTTACGTTGCGAGACGAAAAAAAAAAACAAAAGGAAAGAAAAGAAAATTCATATTATTCGCAGTCGGCGCACAATTCGCGACATCAGTCGGAGTACACGTATTTTCATAAAGAAATAAACAGCGAGAAAATATCATTATATCACGTGCTGCGCGGTTGCTGCTGTTGCGCGTATAAAGGCACAGGACATATTATTACGGAGGAGGGAGGTGGGGGGGGGGAGGGGCACATAATTAACCACGCGTCGCCCGGACAAAAGCTTATTTTTCGCGCATCGTGCGCGTACGAGAGATACATATAAAGAAGAGGCGAAAAACAATAATAATATCGACTTGATACACGCGCGGCGCATGCATCAAGCCCCGCTATCTCGTAATTCGAAGCTCTTACTTTTATACATACGGCAAAAGCTCAGCGGGTCGTTCGTTAATTACAGAGAGTTATGTATCCCGAGGATGGGTGTTTGTATGTCTGTGTGTGTTTATACGGGACGATGAATGATTCTCTCGCGAGTGCGTTAATTAAGCTCGCGAGCTGCCGCGCGCGCGCCAAAAGGAGGAAAGCTCGAAACTCTCGCATCTCTCTCTCTCTTCTCTAGCGATTTAAAATCGCGTACAACGCATCCCATTATGCAAAGACTGCGCGCGGGATGAAAAATTTCGTTAATGTTTTTACCGCGAGAGAGCCCCAAAAAAAGAAAACGAGAAAGAAGAAGAGCAGTGATAAGAGTCGAGTAAAATGTGTGTGTGTGTGTAATAGCGTGGTCGACCTCGAGAACTATATAGCTATAGCTTGTAGTATACACGAGAACGAGAGCTTTTGTAATCCCCGATGTTCCGAGCTCTCGGCGCCAAGCGCGGTGTATACGTACGAACTGATAGATATATATGTATATTAAGCGAGCTGCATGTGTGTGTGTAGTTAAGGTATATATAGCTCAGCGCCGAAGCCAATCAGCGCGAATTTAACAAAGTCGATAAATAGCGGACGCGAATAAGCCAATTTGCGATGCGGACGGCGATCTTTTACCTCCTCTCTTTCCATCGCCCCCGTTCGAGCGCGGGGCTGATAATAACGAATAATAATAATAATGATAAATACATCGCTCAAATTCGTCTTACGATGAACGGGCCAGATCGGCGTCGAGTTATCAAAAAGTTGAGATCCGTAATAACTCTGTTTTGTATATACATAGAGGCGAATTAGTAGTAGTTATATAAGAATCGTAATAACAACAATAATCGCCTCTGACGAGTGCGGACGAGAGAGAGAATCCGGAGAATTTCTCTCTCTCAGTCAATTTTCCACTTCACTGCTGCGCCGACACATCTCTTAATACGTAGCTACTAGATATATAACCATGGCGCTGCCTGATGTATACGGCAAAAACTTTTCTCTTTCTTTTCATCCCCGGCGGCGCAAAACTACTACTACTACCACTACCACCGCGTCGTCGTCAAAAACTGGCATAACTCTCGTCGTCTACCCCATTGAGCAGAGAGAGCTTTTATATGCATTAAACCCTAAGGCTTCAATTATACATATACACGCGGCGGGCGCGCAATCGGCCACTTTTGCTCGCGCGCGCGCGTATCGATGTTATAACGATGCATGGTGTTCGTGCCTGCCTATGTGTGTGTGTGTGTGCCTAACAAAAGGTATCGAGTTGCGCCGCTCGCGGATGTTGTATATATGTGTGTGTGTGCCGTGTTCGTTAACGAATGCTCATCGTATGCCGTGTATATATAATACGACGCTGCGGCGCAACAACGACCCTTGTAAACTGCGTATCGACGAGCAGATTGCGCGTGGCGGTATGATATTATTATATAGTGCGCGTAATATACATGCGTGTGTGCGTACGCGAGAGCTCGCGAAAATGTAGAAAAGAAATGGTGTAAACTTTTATTTCGACGACCGTTCTTACCGCACTTATACGATTATTTCGTCTTTCCCACTTGCGGATTTACAGATATCGGTTACTCGCCACCTAGCGGCGGAGGCTAAAGTTGATTATGATTGAATTTTCGTGAGCGATTGACATGAATGATGAATCGGTATTATTCATCTTAATATTGTAAATTTCAATTAAAATGTTGAAAGCCAAGTATAGAATTGAATTCTTTTTGTTGAATATTGCATTGAAAATGGAATATACGGTTGCCCTTTAATTTTAATATCTGATTTTAAATTACTAATACTAAACACACCAATCGATCACAAATTCAATTATTGATATAGTTTTTAAATTCTATCAATTTTCGTATCTATTCGACACAGAACGATAATTAAATTAATACAACGACAAAATTGAGACACCGATACATAGCCGACACTCGGAGAAAACAAGTAAATTATATCGCCTCGCTCCGTTTCGTCTCTACTTACACTCTATACAAACAAATTTACACTGTACACACATTCACCTCACTTACATATATCATCGCGCCTACATATATACCTAGCTATACTGCGCAGACATTAAGTACACACGCAACAAACCTATAAGCCGTTTGTCTATTTTGCTACCTGCATTATTGTACCTTTCTCTCTCTCTTTGCTTACTTACTTACTTACTACTACTGCTGCTGTGTCTATAAGTGTGTGTTTATATACCACACAACAGTTGTCAGATTTCGCTCTCTCTCTTTCTATACACTGTAAGCATCTGTTGATGCCAGCGCAGCTCTTTTCTATACGTACATCGCGCACATTACGTATCAAGGTGTACATCATCCATACCGATCTGTTTTTCCCCTTAAGTGTTCTTCGTTGCGCGCCTAAGCCCTCTCTCGGCTCGCGCGCGTTCGCCTTTTTTTTGCGCTTCTTCCTTTTACGAGATATTTCTTATTTCGCCCGGCCAAGTAGCAGTGGCTCTTCTTTCTTTCTTTTTTTTTAAGCAAGGATCTTTCTCGCGATCGTTTGGCTTCCATACATACAAATAGTGTGTACCTAGACACAGAGGGTTGAGTTTCTTCTCCTTTTTTTCGCTATTTCTTCGCACACACACATACACAGGTCAAAGAGAGAGAGAGAGAGAGAGAGAGAGAGAGAGAGAGAGAGAGAGAGAGAGATCTCGTCGACGGATAAGATAGAAGAGAGAAGTTCGCAGGGTGCGTGTGCACGCGACCCTTTTATGTTTCGAGGAGAGCTCGGATGACTGCCCGTAAATAGTATTGAGTGTATACGCACACGTACACGCATACAAGTCCTCGACTCTCAATATGCGTTTCTGAGCTCTCTTCACATATTAGCACCCCCGTTCGTAGACGCGCGCGTGTATATATGTATTATTTGTATAAGTAGCCAAGCGCACTCGAGTTGATTTTTTGATTCCTTCGCGCGCCCGATCGTCGTTCGCCCACATTCGACACGTATCGCACGTGCCTACAGAATAAATATTTGGACAAGCTTTATGTAAACACGAACTAGATATATCATACGACGAGTCGAGATCCGAAAATCGCGCGTGCGACAATTAACTCGATTAAATGAGAATAGAGGTAAATATATGTAATAAACGTCGCGTGCGTCGTGTTCGCGATGTGTAGAGCGTTTTCTACCTTTTTTTTTGCTGCTACCGCTGCAGGAGAGCGTCTATACACCTACATCTATGCTATACGAGACGATATGGCTTCGCGAAGCCTCTTCCTCTTTCAGGGGGGTGGAAAAAAATAAAAAGTAAAAAAAAAGATAGTCAAGTACACGCTTACTTGTAGCAGTAGTACTACGGTCACTGTCCCTAAGTATATATGGCACGCACAATGCGATACACGCTGTACATACACGTTAAGGTAGTACAGCAGTGGTCTTTGCCAATAGTGCCAATCGTCACCTTCAATTGCTCGAGCAGTTTGTACACTATACGCTATACATATATAAGCGCCTCGACCCAAGTTCTTCATTGCGGACGATAGAACTCATAGTAATACACGGCGACTTACACACACGTATACATAAAACACTACGACACGTATATTCGCGGAATAGAGCAGAGAGAGAGAGCAAAGCGGAGCGACAATCGATCGGTGTTTAATACTAAATCAAGCTCCAATTCTCCGATTACAGCTCTCGAGGTAGCGCGCGTATACATATAACGTTGAATACTACACACACACACACATACACTTGCGACACTGCTTACAATGTATTTATATAAGCCCAAGTCGATTAATCGATTCTCATCCTATTTACCCCGCATGTACGAGCCTATGTATATATCGTAACACCAATAAGCAGCTAAACAACTAAATCGCTATAATTTTTATATTTTTTCTCTCTTTTGTATCGTCTCAGACTGGGCCTGATGTCGTCGCTGATAGCCAGCCGCTACCCGGTGGGCATCGGCGTCGGGAGCGTCTTCTTCCCGTCGACCCTGCAGCACCTGCACCAGCAGCAACAGCAGCACCATCACTCGAGGCTGGCGGCTGCGGCCGCGGCGGCAGCCGCGGCTTCGTCGGGCTCGGGCTCGGTCGGAGTCGTCGGAGCCGACGACGGTGGTGCCGGCGAGGGCATGAGGGCGGTGCTGCCCGGGAGCGCGGCAGCGGCAGCAGCTGCGGCGGCGGCGGCCTCGTGGCCCTTCCCCTGGAGTCGGCCGCCCGGACTGGAGGGTCACGGAGCGGCGCCACCCGGTAGCGCGGGACCTGGTCTCGGAGTCACCGGTGGCAGCGGCGGGGTAGGTGCCGGTACCGGCGGAGGTGGTGGTGGCGCCGGTTCCGACGCCGCCTCGTCGTTCAGTCATCGGATAAGCCCGACGTCGGGGTCGTTTCCGCAGAGAGGTAAGGAGAAAAAAAAGATTGATATGTGCTTTTTTTTTTATATTTTTCTACTCTGAACAATTGATTCGAGGGGAGAGAGACAAAACACGGCAATCCTTTTAACTCGTTTACAGTAATAATCAAAAAATATTTTCAAAAAGTCAATCGATGTTGTCGAGAGAATCATTCCCCCTTTTTTATTCGTATCCATAACTTCATAAACAAATAAATGCCCGCGTTCGAATAAAAAAACCCCAGCCCCCTCACCCATGTGTGCTGCCAGCACGCGAAAGCATTCGATACGAAACAAAACAAAAAATACAACAAACGAGAGATGAAAATCCTCGACGCTCGTGTTTGGAAAATTGACGAATCATGCAGCGTATACACCACACACAGAGGTCGAGAGTGAGTGAGAAGAAAAATATACAAAAACATCCGACTGTCGATCGTCCGAACTGCCAAATAAACGTATCCATCCAATCGTTTGGGCTGAGGCAGTAATCCCTTTTTTTTTTTACATCCATGTGTGTGGGTGTGTGCAGCAGTGCGGCTGCGGAAAAATCATCGAATTCGCAAAAGCACTTGAAATCTGACTCGCGCGTCGAGCCCCTACATATACGTGCATGCATGTGTGTCGGTGTACACCGCAGCTCGCGTACGTAGCATCGCTGACAAATGTTTTATTGCCGCTCGTCGTTGCACAGCAGCTTTTTGTACCTCGAGCGCGCAGACGAAACAAATTTATTTTCATGCCGGTGATTAAACTCGCTGTACGCGCGCGGCGCAACGATGGATTTTAACGGGGTAGGGGTGAAAACTCGAGAGCAAAAAGTTTTTTATAGTATTTGTTCGCCCTCTCTCTGTATATCTCTCTGTTCATCGTCATTTATTATATTTGCTGCTGATGCTGCTGCTCGCGAGCAACAACGATCGCGATGAAAAACAGATCGATTCGAGAGGGGGAAAAAAACGCGAAAAAGGTTTTCTCTTTTGATTCTGTTACGTTGTTTATTGTTTTTTTTTTCTGTGCGATATCGGCGCAACCGTATATTATAAGAGTGTTATGATTGATTGCGTGATCGACTGTTATGGTATGAAATAAAGTTTTTGAATTTAAAGAAAAAAAAAAATTAATTATAAAGAGGGAAATAATTTGCGTCAATTGAGCCCCGAGCCGAGCTTTCTTAAACTTGAGAAAATACTTGTTAGAAGCTACTTAAAAAAAGAAAGAAGAACGAAGCAAAGCGAAGCAAGCATTTATTTCAGCATAAGTGCCCCCCTCCTTTTCTCTACAACGACGCGTTTAAATACTCCAACTTTTACATAATGAAACACGTTTTCTCGCGCGCGTCGATCGAGAGACAAAAGAAATTACCCTCTCACACTCCACGATAGCCACCAGCGGTGAGAATCGCGCGCGGATTTATCGCCTCATTAAAGACGATGTTATTCGACGGTATAAAACGAATGAACGAAAAAAAAATACAACGGAACAATCCAACGAAAGCAAAGTTGTGTAGATTAAGACTTTGGTTCGATGTGCCATCGGGTACTGCCGCGTTATATTACGACTATACCGCCGACGCTGCTGTTGCGGGTGAACGCGAAGAAGCCCCGCAAGCGTCGGAGTACGTATATAGTCGAGAAAGAGGTAAAACTCTTGCTCTTGCCCCTATACTCAAGTCTCACGTGTGTGTAATGAATATACGATATGTCATACCGCGATTGACTTTTTAACTGCTCTCGATGTTTGAGAAAATTCATATAATCGCCAATGACGAAGAGCAGCGCGACTCGAGTTAAAAAGTATGTATTCAATGCTATAAATAGACTATACTTACAAGTAATGAAATACTCGATATAGCTATTTAATATCATGAGATACAGTCCTAGCGTATTCTATAACGCGTGAGTTTAAACATCTGTAAAAATATTTTTATTTATTCTTTTGTTTATTTCTCAGTTCATAATTGCAATAATTTTGTTAACCATCGTTTCATTTTGTTTCCAATTTTTGAGACAAATGAAGACTTGAAACATACTAAATTACAAGTGCCTGTTTCAAATGCTTTGACTTATATAAATTTATTTTGTCTCTATGGCTTGCAGATTTACAAATAAAAGCACTCGCCATCTAACGGTGGCAGTGAAAGTGAAGTGGGTACGATTGTACATAAACTGGTAGAAAGCTGGTCTAAATTATTTGAAATTGTCACTGTCCGATTGTTAAAAATGGGCTGAATGTTTGTAGCATAATCAATTGTTTTTTTGGACATTACATCGAGCATTTTTACCGAGGCTCTAAATGAGACGTTATTTACAAAGTTTGAGCGAAATCTGTCTTGTAATTATAACGCGTATAAAATATAGCTAGCTCCTTAAGGCGATCGTAAAGAGAGACAGAGAGAGCTCGACTTGTCGCGGCTGCTCGCTCGAAGCTTTGCGAAGCCCCACCGATGTATACACACTGCCGATAAATAGATACATCGTCGCACGCTAACTGCCTGCTTGTATCTATATGTCTCTCTCTCCCTCTCATTAAAGCTTTATAAACTATATACACGTTTATCATCCAAACGATCGTAGATATTTAATTTTTTTCTTCTTTCTTTTCTCTCCTTTCTACAGAGGATCTCGACGGCGACACGACACCGGACGATCATCATCGGGGCGGCGGCGGTATGCGTCGCTCGCGCAGCCCACTGCTGAGCGGCGACGAGGGCTCGCACGACGAGATGGGCTGCGACGGCGACGACGGGCCCGACGGCTGCGACGCCGACGGCAACGAGAGATCCTCCTCGGCCCACGGCCAGAGCAACGGCAGCAACAACGGCCTGGGCGGACAGTCCGGCGGCGGCGGCAGCGACGCCAACGGCATCAAGCGCAAGAAGAAGACGCGCACCGTCTTCTCGAGGACGCAGGTGTTTCAGCTGGAGAGCACGTTCGACATGAAGCGCTACCTGTCGTCGTCGGAGCGCGCGGCACTGGCCACCTCGCTTAGACTCACCGAGACTCAGGTACAGAAGCAAGATCAACACTTAATCAATGTGTGATTAGATAATGAATTTTTAATTTATTGACTTACTTTTACTTTTCCACTTGAAGATTTGATGATGCAGGTACACTCACCATCTAGCGGTTGTAGCTGACTTTAATTATGATTGAATTCTCGTACAAGTTTTTCATGTAATTAACGTGAAATTGAATCAGTGTTAAAACATTAAATTTCTAAAGATATCTCATGTAAAATTATCTTTACTAAAAATTAGCATCGGCTACTTTTTGTTTCAATGATGATTTTATACATTAAATTGTTGGTTCCATCAAACGATTATAGTATATTGTTATATT
Source organism: Trichogramma pretiosum (assembly GCF_000599845.2). Lineage (NCBI taxonomy): Eukaryota > Metazoa > Arthropoda > Insecta > Hymenoptera > Trichogrammatidae > Trichogramma > Trichogramma pretiosum. The sequence continues at coordinate 2,063,041 of NW_019641225.1, forward strand.
GTACGGCAGTATATATGAATGTACGGAAACATTTATGAGAATTCAGTCATTATAAAAGTCAGCTTCACCGCCAGATGGCGATTAGCTGTGTCTATAAATCCTCAAGCGGGAAAGTTAAAATAATAGTATAAGTAATTGTATACGTTGACTCTTCTCATCCATCTTCTAAATCTTGCACATATTTACTCATAAAAGTTCTCTCCATCTAGTTTTAAAAGGTAGCTTCAATCATGATTGAGTTTTCATAAATATTTTGTGTCATAAGCGCAAAAAATCAATTGGCGTTTAAACATTAATCTTAAACGAAGATTTCATGTAAAATTAACTTAAATAAAATACGCCATGTGTTACTTTTATTTTAGTGACTGTTTTTACAAAAAATTTAAAGTTTTATCAAACAATAAATATTATCTTATTATAAATTGTGTAACAGTGTATATGAATGTTTTAACAGTGATAAATTTGTTACGTTAATTTGCGTTAATCGTAATAAAAATTTTATGAGAACTCAAGCATGTACAAAGTCAGCTACCACCGTTAGATGGCGAGCACCTTCATATCTGTAAATCTGCAAGTGGCAAAGTCAAAATAATTGTATAAGTTGAAGTACGATTTAATTGATTTAGTTTAAGAGTATGAAATTTGAAAAAGTACGTTAAGCTAAAAATCCGTCTCCTCGTGTGGCCGCAGGTAAAAATCTGGTTTCAAAATCGCCGCAACAAGTGGAAGCGCCAGCTGGCAGCCGAGATCGAGACCAACAGCATAGTCCACGCTCAGCGTCTGGTGCGCGTCCCTATCCTCTATCACGAGGCCTCGGTGCCTCAGGGCGGCGGCGGTCCCGGTGGTCCGGGCGTAGTCCCCCAGTCCTCCGCCTCGGCGGTCGTGAGCAGCCAGGCCGGCTCGATGCCGATCAGCGTGAGCAGCGGCGCCGGCGGCGGCTCCTCGGGGGTGGTGGGCAGCGGCCTGAGCCACGGCGGGCCCAACTCGGCGGCCTCGGCGGCGGCCCAGACCATCTTCTATCATCATCATCATCATCACGCGGCGGCGGCTGCGGCGGCGGCGCACCACGTGGCCCAGCAGGTGCACGGCCTGATGGTGCATCCGGCGCAGCCGCCCCCGCCACCGCCGCCCCCACCGAACGCCGGCCAAGTGGCCGTCACGTCGACGCAATAATGCTAGAGAGCGTATAAGTATGTATGTATAGAAAAAAAATGATGACGATGAATCGTGTTAGGCGCGGTGAGGAGAGATTAGAGGATTGAAAAAAATTTAGTAATAATTCCAAGACTGAGACACACACAGACAGTATATATTATAAATAGATAGATAAGTGTTTATACACAATGGATGAAGGTTTTTTTTTCTTGTAAATAAAACAAATTATATAATAATGATATATATAAAACTTCGATTGGGTCGTTTCGTGTTTTTTTTTTTTTGTAGACACAATTCGAGTACCAAAGTGTGATGTTCGTGTAAATTTTACGTTTTTATGTATGATGTATATTTATTCGTATATATATTAGACAAGTAATGATTTGTAAATACATGTAATCTCGCTGCTAATTTTTTTTTTTTTTTTACATAATTCGTTACTGTGTATATTCGTCAAAGCAACACGTTCAAGATTCGCAAGCGCGCGCGTGAAACAAGCATGATATATAAGTGAGAAAAAAAGAGAGATGAGCGATTTTATTGTCATTACCACTATCCACTAACGACTCTCAATACCAATTATGAATAGATAAAGGTATGAATCAATTATTTATAATAAGCGTTAGAAGATTGTAATGATGAATAAATACACATAACACACCAAGTGATATCTATTTAAACGTAATAATTAATTATAGAAAAAAAAACGTATCGTATAGACGGAATCATCAACAATGGCTGCAATTGTAAGAATCGATATTTAATTAATAAAAAAAAAAATAAATGTGAGTCTCGATAAGAAAACGTAAACAAAATGAGAAAAAAAGCAAAAAAAAAAATCATAACTTCATTCGTCTCGTCGATATCTTTCTAATATTTGTTCAGGTTCCTACGAAGTAAGAAAACAGCTGAAATATAGACAAAAAAAGTAACCAACGACAAATGTGTATAGTCGCAAAAGTGAAAGAAAGTCCACTATAAGCAATGTTTAATTTATAATTTTATTTTTTATTTTCGAGAAAAAAAAACGACAACAACAAATAAAAATAATATTTATTGGTGCTTAAAAAAAAAGTATAACGAATTTTATTTTTTATCCCTCATTTATTTCGTTTCTTCGTCATTTTAAGAGAAAAAGCGATCAGACTCTCGTGGCCCTTTGAGCACACACATCGTCGGAGCTGTAGAGTGCACCTTTTGAAGCGAGCGGCACAAGTGCGATACACCGGCAGCCCCCAGAAGAAGAAGAAGAAGCGTTTTGAGAAACGTATATGAATAACACAACGAATCAAGTTAAAAGCTCGACGAGCAATCCTCTTTACGCTCGATCGCTGACAGTGAGGCAGAGAGAGAGAGAGAGAGAGAGAGAGAGAGAAAAACGATCGTTGAAATTCCCTCGGTGACTTTCACGCGCGAAAACGATTATTAATATATCGCGCAAAAACTCAGCAGTGTACATACACACGTCGAAGCTTTGTCTCGCGATATTTATTTTTCCTTTTTTTTTCATGCACATCCACCCGACTCGAGCCCCCGATCGCAATCATTTCGTTATTATCGCGTGCGTTGAAAGCTCGCGCAGCGTTTCGGCGAGCTTTCTTCGAGATCGCGTGTGGCTTTTTTGTTTGTGCCTTTATTTTTTTCTTTTTTTTACTCAACTCTCTACTCTCTAGGTTCTCGTGCCACGCTTGGGTGCATCTTTTTTTTCGCCTCGATCTCGGACGAAGGTATACGCGCTCGCTCGCTTAAGGGAGAGAAGCACTTTGAGTTTACACTCGAACGAGGGAGAGCGAGAGAGGAAACACTCGTTTTCTGAGCAGCAGCAGCAGCAGTTTGTGCAGTGTAGAGCCTTTTTTGTGAGCGCACTCTTTTCGCTCTCGACCGTGTGTATCATTTACGGGCGCGGAAATGAAAATTTCACTAAAATAGACAAGTATTTTTTTTTGTACAATGCGCTCGTATCTCACCCCCTTCTTGCTCGTTCTTTGGCCTCTGTTTTACTGAAGTGTTTTTCGCTCATTCCCTCTCTCTCAAGCACTGACTTGCGTGCAGCAATTAAAATCTCGGGAAAAAGGAAGCTCGCGCACATTCGCACACCCACTGGGATTGTCTTTTTTTTCAAGCGAACATTTAACATTAAATCGTCGCTGTATACGAAACTAAAATTAAATTTCACCGAAAAAATTAAATTAAATTTCGAGGCTATCCTAGTAGAAATCGTTGATATCAATAATGGCCTTGGGAACGAAAAATATTACAATTTAAAATGTTCCAAAGTACATGATTATTAATTGGATTGTTTTTGGCGATTTTCATAATACAATTAATAATTATAATTATCAATTATGTTACTATTATTGCTGCTCTGCTCGACCAGATTTCATCAATCACTTCAAGTATGATAATACTACTTTAGGCCGCCACCACTAGATGGCGAGTACCTGTATACGTAAATCTGCAAGTGGGAAAGTAAAAATAATTGTATATGAGTGAATCTCGTGATATTTCAATACTTGTATTCAATTTCCTAATGCTGAATTCGACGTAATTACATTAATTGTAAACGATAGGTATGTTAAATACAAAGTAACAACTTCATTTTAATTACCTTTTTACTTGTCAAATTCCGTAAATTATAAATCACGTTATCTTCAAATGATAATTTGCACGAACTTTATGTAATATATACATAACGATGGCCTAATCCCTGATAAATTTCTATTTACAATTTGGTTTGAATATATTACTATCAATTGGCATGTTTTTGGCAATATGTCTATTAAAATCATTATAAAAATATCGGGAGCATATTAAATGACCGCAAATGACAATTAAATTGTTACTAAAAAATTTATACCAGTTTTCAAAAACTTTAAACACGATTATAACACTTTGAGCCATTACCACTAGATGGCGAGTACCTATGTCTTCAAATCTGCAAGTGGCAAAATGAAAATAATCCTATAAAGAGAAAAGCAGTTTTGGAATACGCGTTTGAAAAAATTGTTCCTCTTCAGATCAGTGCTCAATAAAGTCCTAATGGACCTTTCAAGTCCGTGAAAAATTTTCGTTGGCCTAAAACTAGCCGCATAAACTGTTGTGCATCACTAAACTGGGATATAATGTATGTCTCGTATCCGTCGGTTAATACACTAAAGTACGTAGTGCTCGCACTCGAACGAGCACCGCGCGCCACTTCAATCATCTAAAATTGTTTTTAACGTCCCCTCGTATATAGCTTCTCTGCCTACAGCGCGATCTCGAGAGTACGTTTTTATTTTTGTAAATGAATTTTTCACGCGCGCGATCATCGGAATTCTCAAACTCTCGCAGTATATCGGTGGAAATGAAATAAAATTTCGCAAACGGTTTTTTTTTCATTTACGTATTTTTTAGTAATAAAGATTGCACGATAGAAGAAGGGTTGCTGCGACTCGCGCGCGTTGCACCGCACAAGCCGCTTGGGAATACAATGTAAGCGCGAAGCAACCCTTTTGTCTTATTGCAACGTATAACGCATTTTATTTTCATTTTTTTTTTACTTTTTTCGAGCCAAACTTCATGATTCATATCGAGCGTATTAAGTTTCTAAACGTCGCGAATTAATAGAATTTGAATCGGTGACTATTTTAGGGTGGCTGCATTTCGGCGGTGTCCTGCAGTACGCCCGTGTCTTGAATCACACGCTCGCTGACGCGTCGACGATTCACAACAACAAAGACATTCGATATTCCGTTTGTGTTGTCGTTGTTGTTGTTTGCCCACCACTACCGACATCACACGTGTACAACAATATGCATACACACATCATATATACGATTCTATTTTCATATATAGGCGCGAGGCGAGTTTGGAATAACACACCCCCTCTGATATGCGTAGAGAAGGCGTTTATGGAGAATCGATACAAAGGAAGCACGGCAGCGCGAGACAAACGCGTATGTGTGTATGAAAATCGAACCTGTGTGTTGTAGTGGCAGTAGTAGTAGTAGTAGTATTGCCTGGAAAGAGGGAAACATAATGCAGCAGCGAGGCTGTATACATACGTATATAGGGCCAATTACGGGGCGATGCTGCTACTGTACGTATTATGTATTTGTGAAAACATCTTTGGCCGCAAATAAGCATCATCGTCGTCGTCGTTCGAGATCGATCGATCGACGACGGAAGGAGAATACTTTTTTGCACGCAAGGCACTCGAGGGAACTTGAAGTGTATATAACGCATGGGGGGTTTTTTCTTTCCAATTCGTCAATGGGGAAGAAGAAGAAGAAGAAGAAGACTGAAGGAAAAAAAAGGAAGGCATTTTCGTGTTTGGGTAATATAATGTAAGAGTCGAATTGCACCTTGCGAGAGAAAGACCCTATACTTGAATTCGATGATTTTTCACACTGCTCCGAATAGCAGTCAATGGACGATGCTTATAATAAGAGAGCTCGTTGAGTCGGAAATGCGTTATTACAACGAGACGTTGTCCACTGGGATCGTGTTAATAATCTCATTATGTCCACGGCATTGTGGCAATTCGATAGTCAATAGTACCGAGAACGAGAAAAAATCATATACGTAAGTTCGGGTCAAGCTTCACGACGATGGGAAGTAAGTACGTTTTTTTTCCTTTCTCTGGGCTATCGAGTTGATCTCGCTCTATCCAGGGGAGAAGGTGAATTAAAAAAAAAAAATTCATCGTCTTCATTCAGTGCACCGTCAAACGATAATCACTTTTTTAATTAGAGAGAAGAGCAGCTTCTTTTCCTCACGGTTGTCATAAAAGGGGCGCGACATTTACATTTCAAGTAGTACGAATCCACTTAGAGGCGAACCGGTGCCAGTAGAGGAGAAGAAGAAGAAGATGTATTTAAAAAGAGGAAGAGGCAGCGACGGCGAGAACAATCCGTATTATCAGCAGTTAAGACGTCAACGACGGCGACGACGAGCTCTTTAAAAGCAGACCTAATTAATTCAATCGCATTCGCAAGCGCAGGAAAAAAAACGCCGTGACATAAAATACATAAGATACAATACATAACACAAAATGTTTGTAGCAACATCGTTGGTTTCTTCTTTCATCGCCTATGTAAGTATCCCTCGAGCTCAAATATTTAATACCAAAGTATATACAAAAGGCGCCGGGCTAGCTCTAACAGTTGGGTAATCGTCAAAAATTCGAGAGCGTTTATGAACAAAAGCGAAAGAGAGAGAGAGACACGCTTATTGCAGCCACTCGAATTATCGCTGCGAAAAAAAAAATGAGTTACGCGTACATAATCGTCCTATAAGCTGTGCTACTTACCGTACACAGCTGCGCAGCCTCCGTTTACAATATATAAAATATAAAATAACTTTTGAGACAATTGCACGTAGCATATAGGGCCTTCATCGCACCGGGTGAGAATATCTCCATGACAATCGCGCTGTATGCACAATCAATTAGCCCTACCTCTAGCTACCGTACCAACTTCTATAATTCCTTCCTATTTTTTTTTTTCATCCTGTGTCGCCCTCGGGTTCGCTTTTTCTCTCTCTCTCCGATCATCAAACGTGTATACCTACCTACCTACAAGCAATCTCCCTCTCCTTTGTAAGGGGTGGCTTTTATAATACGAGAGGAGAAAAAAAATTGCCACACACACGCGGGCGCGCGCGAGCGAATCACGGCCGGCTTATTATACGCGACACTATACATACGGCGCGCCGTGAGCGGATTGTAATATTAGTTGTTGGCGAACGGCGGATGATGGTGGTGGTAGGGGAGAGAGAGAGAGAAATGGGGAAAGTACGAGAGGGGTTAGCACACACACAGGCGGTAACGCGATAGCCCCTCCCTTTACCGATAATTCATCCCTTACAGCACATCCCTCTTTTCTTCCCTCGAACACACGCATACACGGACTAATACGATTCCCCTCCCCTGCCTTTGTACTCCCTGTGTGTACTTTCTCGGTTATATATGGTTAAATCGAGCCTTTAAAATTACCTTTCTTGCGGGGATGGCTGTGTGTGTGCATAGGTAATTTTTACGAGCCTCGAGAAAAACTCCATTCTGCGGCACCGAGTTATATAATAAAAGATCGACCGTTTGAGAAAGTTAATTTTTTATTTTCATCATCAAATTCTCGTTAAATAATTGCGCCGTGCTTAGTTTTTTTTCTTCTCTTTCACCACCTCGTTTTAATAATCCGTAAGATGATGAAACTCGGCTTTAAAATCTCTAAATTAAATATCAAGATCAAGGTCGAGATAAAAATGTTCTCTTATTTTTTTCCTTGAAGTATTTCGCTTATAAAATGTCGACGCTCAATTTCGATACGGTGCACAGAGGGGTTGAGTATATCACTTGATATAATTACGAGCTCATTTTGTTGTAATAATCATATGAATTCTCATACGGTGGTTACGACCGCGAGGATTATATTACTGGATCAAAACAATGAATTATTTGATCATTGCCGCTGCGCGGTGTATAACTATTATCGATGAGCCGGTTAATCGTCAAAATAATTCATCGGAGCCGATACGCGCGTATCATATCCTACAATTTCATGAGTTTGGTACAAGTACTTATTTTTCGTTCGGATTTTCATTCAGTTGACTATCTACGAAAATTGATATGTGAAATTTTCGAAATTAGTTGATTAACTTTTAATTCAGGCTGAAAGCGTGAAATTTGGCATGCATGTAAACGATGAAAAGCAATCAACGAAATTATTTTCATATACGGTACACCATTATGCTGATAATACCCAATTCTCTAAACACTTTATAACTGGCACGTAATTTCATGCTCGTTCAGAAACTCATCAGCGCACGAAAGATAAAAAAAAAGTCATCCCTCAACACTCCGTGCACGTTTTATAATAATAAAGTTGATAAAGAAAGGAAAAAATCGTACGCGTATAAATACAGCCGCACCTCAACGTATATCTGACGATTAAACGCGATAATCTCCGCTCTGTGTTTATAGGGGTGAATTAGATCGTACGTATATACCGTCGCATCGTCTCTCTCTCTCGAATTAATCGGCTAATTAAACTGATCGCAGCAGTCGTAGTCGTCGTCGTCGTCGAGTCTGAACTTTATACATATCGGACGATCAACTCAGCTCTGCGCCTCTCTGCATATAACCACGACACGCGCCAAAGGCGCGCCTCGAGTCGACTTTTGTTGTCGCATGATGCACGCATCGGTGGCAGTAACAGTAGATGACGCCGCCGCGAGCTATACACAGAGTACACGGGTGAATTGCCGTTTCGCGTTTTTCGAGCGCGTTAACGCCACCGACTTTTATTATCCTTTGCGGATGATGTTACTTTTGGAAAATTATTATTACTTTTTGGGTGTGGCATCCGTGGTGCTGTTGTCAACCCCAGGAACGAACGATCGCTTATCTGCTTCCATTTAATTTTTCTTTTGCCAAGTGTACTCATCGATTATTGCTCGGCGATTCACCTTTTGATTAATTGAATCGTATAGCAAGTGCCCCCTCTCTTTCATCTTCGTTTATATCATTTTCCAGGATAAATCTAATCCACCGAGTGACCATTGATTCTCCGCAAAACCCACCAACGAACAAACAAATCAGTGAAATGTGTAAACGAAATCTCTCTCCAATGAGAAGAAAAAAAAAGCCGTTTCACACCTCTTAAATACACACCGCGGAATATCTGTGTGTGCGTGTGTCTATATACATGTCGCTCGTTCAGACACACTCCGGCGATGCGCTGCACGGGTGTATGGGTGAGTCCGTGACTCGTCGTCCGAGGGTTGTGCGCGCAAGCGCACGAATTTCCAGGCCACACCCCGGCGTCGAGGCAACCGCGAATGAACGATCCAGAGACCCCCGCGTGCCGCGTGGCCTCTTTCAAGTGCTCTTCTTCCTGCGGCTATGTATGTGTGTGTGTATGTGTGTCTGTGTGTGCGGCAATATTTCTGACTGAGCTGGTCCATAAATATCTTCGTGTATACTTGTATGCGTGTAGATAGGTAAGTACCACCACTGCGAATCGTTATGTAGCTCGTGTGTGCGCCTTATAACACATCTATCGGCGCGGTGTTAGGTGTGCTATATATACCCATTATACCTATCCGCGCCCTTAAGCTACTACTACTACCACTGGTGTGAACGAGTGTGTGGCATTATGTACGTATTTACTCTCTACCTTACGGAGAAGAATATCGAATGACACTGTTTCTTTCGTTCGTTACTTTTTTTTTTCGTTTCATCGACGAAAATAATGACCGTAAAGATTACTCGCAATATAGGATTAAACGATTCAATGATATATAATTAATTCTCGTATAGAAGCACGACGAGTAGTAGTAGTAGTAGTTTAAGCTCGAGGCCTGTGCAGCCTGCAGTGCACTTACGTTTATACCACTCGTTTCGTTTTGTTTTTTTTCGCACGAGTGAATTTCACTGTATATACGAGCCCCAGCCGAGCTCGAATAATTTTCCTAGGCGTTTCAGTGCGCACAGAGAGAGAGAGAGAGAGAGACTAAGAGAGAGAGTATAATATAAACCGAGCACGGCATTTGCATAAAACGCGAAACTCGACGTCGATTACGCAGACAAAGTAAAAGCTTTGCAGTGTATACGGCATAAGCACGAGGTATCGTCCGTTGCACCCTCTTTTGCCGTGTCGTCTCAACGCAGAAAGTGGACACACACACACACACACACGCTCGCGCGCGCGCGTTATCTTTTTCATTGTAGCTTTAATCACTCTCGGCGCGCGCGCGGACGTAGATTCTGCCTCGCTCGAGTCCGTTTCGTATGTACGGTACGAATGTACGTTATCGGTCTCGTGAGTTTTTTTTTTCTACTTTTTTTATATACGCTTCACTAGCATTAGCTGCTGCTGCTGCTTGTTGAGCCTGGCTACGAATTAATCGCTGAAAAGTAAGTGATATCTAAAATGGTAAATGATTCTCGAAACACAGAATTTTTCGAGACAATTTTGATTCACTTGAATTGTACAAATAATTTACTCATTAATAAGAATTTTTATTTATCCAAACAAATTTTTAATCGATTAATAATATAAGAGTAACAATTAAAATGATTGAAATTCAGGAACACTTCGTGACTTAGTACTATAGTTTGCACTGAGGATACCGCCGCAACTTATTCGGATAATCGTCAGTCGGTAACTTTTCAGATTTCACGTCGTTTAGAACTTGGTTTCGTACGTTACTGATGAAATCCAGATAGTCCGAAACTTTGGTGTGTTTGTTGTAAGTTCCGCACCAATTTGGGATCCATGATTTAAAAACACCGACCAAGGTAAGTACGATTTGTCTATTCGAGTCGTATGAAGCTTCGACGAGCGGAGCGCCATGGAACGCCTGAAATTCAACGTAAATTCGTGGATTAATTTGATCGAATGCACTGAAAAATAACCGGCTTTTCGTTATCGTTAAACGTACATTGCAAGTCGTCGCTTTTGAGTCCATCGTAAGGACTATGGTGCAGAAATCCTTATTATTGGCATCGCAATCCTTAAGATTGAAAACTTCCGTTTGAACATCGAACCGTAAAATTGGACTGATCGTTGATTCAAAGTCAAGTGTGCGATTTAAGTACTGTTTTAAAAAGCCGTAACCAGTCATAAAAAGTCCTTGTCCAACCGAATGATCGGCGGTGGGTAATTTAATTGCCTCTATTCTCGAATCGCTGCCTAGGGGCAACGGTTTTTTCAACTATTGTCAAGAGAAAAAAAATTACAAAAATCAAACGTATAAGCTATAGATGAAGTTTTTCTTTACAGTTTACCGTAAGTACGCTTACCTTCAGAATTCCTATTTCGTCGCGACCCTTCAGATAAGGATAAGTTTTGGGTATGTAGGTATACTCGACCTCGTGATACAGGCCGGCCTCTTTGTCGCGCAAATCTAACGCACCGGCCACGACGACCAAATTCTTATCTTTATGCGCAAAGGCACAGAAAGCGGTGGTGATGATGTGCAGCTCGTCGAGTATTGCACCCTCGCACGAGTGGTCAGTGCAACCGTTTTCCGAATCGAAGATTTGAACGGACACGTGATGCTTGAACTTGTTGACCTTAGCCTGATTAACGGCATAGGCACCCTCTAATATGGGCTCAGCTGAAACTTTATTTTAGGAATGAAAATAGAATTTGTTGCAGTGTGGCGTTTGAAGTAAAGTAAAAACAGGTGGAAAATAGAGAATACTCACCATTGCTTGCTGCAATGATTATAAACAGTCCAAGGAAAGAACTCAACAGAGACTTTTCCAACATTTTGCTTACTAATTTATGAGTACCTTCATTTATACAAGGCTTTGATGTACACCATCAAAGCTCCAAAGTCGTTCTAATTTTTACAATTGTTTTGTTGATTATTTATATTCTTTTTTCCTTTCAATTTTTAAAAATAAAATTCTAACATTAATTTAAAAAAAATTCTGTCATTATCTTGAATGAACTTCGAACAATGGATAAAGTGTTTTTTCATATAAAATTGTGCACATACTAACAATCGATTCAATTATGCCTATTGTCAGGTATTTGGTCAATTTTAACAGTGTTGATAAAACGAATTCATTGAGCTATAACTACACCTTTTAAATTCATCTTCATATTAGATATTGACTTTTTGTGCGCATTGTTGTTTTGAAACTAATTGATCTCAGCAGTTGTGATCAAGCGCAAAAATAATGGAGTAAGAACATCAATTGTTTAAATTATTGTTTAATCGAACCTATTGGAAAAGTACGAATATTTTTTCAAAAATATTAACAATGGATTTTTTTTTTTACAAAAAAATTCCTCATTGACAGAATAGCGAGTACTTAGTGACGCGAAGCAGCAAGAAGTTGCCTCATTTCGATTTTAAGTTAGCAATAAGTTTCAAGATTTTCGTTAGAAAATAAAAAGTAGGACTACTATAGGAAATTATTTTTGGGCTATCTGTTGAAGCAGCATCAAGCTTAACCAGTTAAGTATGAATTGTTTATTATTGTTCATGTGAAATCGAAGTATGGTACTTATCTTCTGCAATGAAAGTAATTTTTAATCGCGTTCACGATTCTGCCGTTTTTTATACAGACAAACAATTGATTTTTTGGAGTTCTCCAACGATCTGTTTAGGCAGTAATTTAACTCATAATTTTATGAGTGTTGATTTTCCACGAAAGGCTAAGATAGGACGATGATTTTCAAGATGATTTAAATCAATATTGTGGTACATGGGCCCTATTCTAGACATTCTGAATAAAGTTCTTTTGCGTCACTCGTCATTTTAAAAAGTAAAAACAATAGTACAACAATAGTAACAAATAAAATAGTAAAATCTAAAAAAAATTGTACATAAGTAAGAAATGTGTCCTTAAATTATATGAAATTTTTCATCATTTCAAATATAGGGCAAGTAAACGTGCTAGACAGTTATTTTGACCTCTCTAACTATACGAGGGTCATCTTTCAGAACTAAGGTACTCGATTTTTACCCGTATATAATATTCAAATCTTAATTGCAGCTTCGCTATAACAATAGTTGCTCTCGAAAATCGTAATAGTAAAATAAAGCGACCTCTCCGTGAACGACGAATTTTCGAGCTAGCACTTTGTTTTTGACTCTAGTAACATAAAAACGTTCGTTTTTACAAAAAATTTTTGTGGGTGGTTAAAAAAAAATTTCAATTTTTTTGTCGTTGTAAAACTTGATAAAAGTGCCATAGATAAAAGAGCAATAGTTTTCAGCCGTAAGAGAATCGTGAAAATAAACTTACATTGCAGGTCATCGGCACGATATTCGAATCCTCGAGGAAGTTAGTTTTGAATGTTATATTATAGCATAGATAAAGGTAAATGATTCTCGAAACACAGAATTTTTCGAGAAAATTTTGATTCACTTGAATTGTACAAATAATTTACTCATTAATAAGAATTTTTATTTATTCAAAAAAATGTTCAATCTTAAGAATAATATAAGAGTAATAATTAAAATAATTGAAATTCAGGAACACGTCGTGACTTGTACTATAGTTTGCACTGAGGATACCGCCGCAACTTATTCGGATAATCGTCAGTCGGTAACTTTTCAGATTTCACGTCGTTTAGAACTTGGTTTCTTACGTTATTGATGAAATCCAAATAGGCCGAGACTTTGGTGTGTTTGGTGTAAGATCCGCACCAATATGGATTCATGTATTTAAAAATACCGATCAAGGTATACACACGTTGATTATTTGAGTCGTATTTCCCATAGACGAGCGGAGCGCCGTCGTACATCTGAAATTGAAGGTACATTCGTGATTAATTTGATAGAATACTCTGAAAAACAACCGGCTTTTCGTTACGTACATTGCAAGTCGTCCAATTAGATTGCGCGTTGAGTCTGGTGCAGAATTCCTTATTATTGGCATCGCATTGCTTGTCATTGAAAGGGTTCCATTGAACATCGAACCGTAAAACTGGACTGGGATATGACCGCTTCAATGTGCGGTTCGCGTGCTGTTCTTTAAAGCCGTAGCCAGACATTAGGAACGACGGGCCTTTTTCGATCGAATAATCGGCGGTGGGTAATTTGACTGCCTGTATTCTTGAATCTGTACCCAGGGGCAACGGAGTTTTCAACTATTGTCAGGAGCAAAAAAAGACAAAAATTAAACTTAAATGCTCAATGCAGTTTTTTCCTTTGAAGTTCACCGAAAGTGGGCTCACCTTCAAAATTGCTACATCGTCGAGACCATAGAGCACAAAACGATACGTTTTGGGCACGTAGGTGTACTCGACCTCGTGATACAGGCCGGCCTTTTTGTCGCGCAAATCTCTTGCACCGGCCACGACCACGAGACTCTCGTTTGCATTATCGGCGACGCAGTAAGCGGTGGTGATGATGTGCCGCTCGTCGAGTATCGCGCCCTCGCACGCGTGGTAAGTGCAACCGTCTTTCAAACTGAGGATTTGAATGGACACGTGATGCTTGAACCTGCCCGGCTTGGCGATATGGCCACCCTCCAGTTCAACCCCTACTTGTTCTAATTCGTAAGCTGAAACTTCATTTTTGCAGTGAAAAGATAAATTATCGGAGTGCGGCATTTAAAGTAAAATAACCCTGGTAGACGTGCAACATTTTCAATGAAAAAAAAGCGTTACTCTAATGGTGAAAAAATTTTGCATTTCTGCCAGGGAAAAACAAGTGAAAAATAGAGAACACTTACCATTGCTTACTGCGATGATTAGAAACAGTCCCAGGAACGAACTTAACAGAGACTTTTTCAACATTTTGCTTACTAATCCAAGACCACTCCAATTTTTACAGTTGTTTTTTCGAATATTTATATTCTTTTTTCGTTTGACTTTTTGGAACTGAAATGCTAATATTATTTTTCATAAAATTCTGTCATAATCTTGAATAAACTTCAAACAGTGGATACCGTTTTTTTTTCATTTAAAATTATGAATCCGATTTAAGTGCCTATTGTCATGTATTCAATCAGTTTTGGTCGAAAAAGAATAGTCAATTATCAACTTAAATTGATAAGCTCAATCCAACCGCCAACTGTGTCGTCGAAACACTTTTATTGAGCATTAATTATACCGTTTGAATTCATCTTCTTATATTAGATAATTACATTTTGTGGGTATTATTGTTTTGAAACTGATTTAACATTAGCAGTGGCGATCAAGCGCTAAAAATGATGGAGTGAGAACATCAATTGTTTCAATTATTGTTCGATCAATGGTGAGTTTTTTTGTTTACTGTTCGAAAAATACGAATATTTTTTCAAAAGCATTAACAATTGATTTTTTTTTGCAAAATAATTTCTCATTGACAGAATAGCGAGTACTTAGTGACGCGAAGCAGCAAGAAGTTGCCTCATTTCCATTTTAAGTTAGCAATAAGTTTCAAGTTTTTCGTTGGAAAGTAAAAAGTAGGATTACGGTTGGAAATTATTGTTGGGCTATCTGTTGGAACAACATCAAGCTTAACCAGTTAAGTATGAATTGTTTATCATTATATATTCTGAAATCAAAGTACGGTACTTGTCTTTTACCATATATTGATTAACTGACCAAAAAAGGTGAACTTTAGAAAAAAAGTGTCGAAAATAGCTCCTATTCTGTACTTATTATCCTTCGCCAAAACTTCATTTTCTGTTAGCATCCCCATCAGAATTTTTTTCTAAATAAAGTGCATAATAATGGTGTGAACTATAATAAAAAGTAAAAAAGTGTAAAAAATGTAAGATTACTAACGATTTCGGACATGTGATACGTTTTTCTACACTTTTTTACTTTTTATTACAGTTTATTACATTTGTTTACCTATAATTAGAGAGATGAAAGCCCTATGAATAAAAGTGTAAAAAAGCATAAAATTCTGTAATAATAATTTTAAATGTTGCAATTTTTACTTATGCAGCAAGTGATTTTCGTGAAAAAAGTGAACTCAATCTAATGCAGCAGAGAGCATTGTAACATCATTATAGATGTACTGTGGAGTACTGAGATGACTGAATTTGGTTTATATACATATCCATCATAATTTGTCTTACTTTATTCATAAAAATTAATACATTTTTTTCACGAAAATCACTTGCTGCTGTCGATGGGAATAGCATATTGAAGAAAATGTAAAAAAGTGTAAAAAAATGTGATTTTATACTGCCTTTTTTAATGCATTGGCTGTCCGAAATCGCTAGTAATTTTACATTTTCTTACATTTTATTACATTTAACAATTTAATATTATGGTTTTAGTTACTACTTTTACTTTTTCTTGGACGATTTTTTTTCCGTCGGAAATAGATAAAGGTAAATGATTCTCGAAACGCAGAGTTTTGAAGAAGAATTTCATTGAATAAAATTGTTTAGATAATTTACTTAATAATAAGAAATTTTATTGATCCAAAAACTTTTAATCGATTAAAAATATAATAGTACATAGCTTATTCTAATTCGTAGCAGTCAGGATATTCGCGCAACTTGTTCGCATTATCGTCAGTCGTTATCGTTTCAGATTGCACGTCGTTTAGAACTTGGTTTCGTACGTTACTGATGAAATCCAGATAGGTCGAAACGTTGGTGTATTTGTTGAACGATCCGCACCAATGTGGATTCGTGATTTTCGAAACACCGATCAAGGTGAATTCAATTTGTTCATGCGCGAGGAGTTTCACTTCGACGAGCGGAGCGCCGCTGTGTCTCTGAAATTCAGAAAAAATTCGTGAATTAATTCGATTGCGAATGCATCGCGAATAAACGCGCAAAATAAACGTACGTTGCAAGTCGTCGATTTCAACTCGAACACCTGGACTACGGTGCAGAATTCCTTATCATCGGCATCGCATTTCTCGTCATTGAAGGGATTCGTTTGAATATCCCATCGTAAAACTGGACTGCCTCTTGTTGCCAACTTCACTGTGCCGTTCGGATGCTGTTCTTTAAAGCCGTAGCCAGTCATCAGTAGCGCGAAGTCTTTTTCGACCGTATGATGGGCAGTGGGTAATTTGACTGCCTGTATTCTTGAATCTATGCCCAGGGGCAGTGGTTTTTTCAGCTATTGTCGAGAGAAAAATAATTACAAAAATCAAATACATAAGCTCGATGCAGTTTTTCTTTAAAGTTAAGTGCGGCGCTTACCTTCAAGATTGCTATATCGTCGTGACTCTCCAATTTTAAACGATAAGTTTTGGGCGTGTAGATATGCTCGACCTCGTGATACAGGCCGGCCTCTTTGTCGCGCAAATCTGACACACCGGCCACGACGACCAAATTCTTATCTTTATACGCAGTGGCGCAGAAAGCCGTGGTGATGATGTGCAGCTCGTCGAGTATCGCGCCCTCGCACAAGTGGTAAGTGCAACCGTAGGGACCGAGGACTTGAATGGACACGTGAGGCTTGAATTTGGCCGGTCTAGCAATATGGCCACCCTCCAATACGGGCTCTAAAGGCTGTAAATTTTTAGCTGAAACATGATGTTTGGAATGAAATTAGAATTGATTTGAAATATAGTAAAAACAAGTGAGAAATAGAGTATACTTACCATTGCTTGCTGCGATGATTAAAAACAGTCCCAGGAACGAACTTATCAGAGACTTTTTCAACATTTTGCTAAGTGATTTATGAGTACCTTCACTTATACAAAGCTTCGATCTACACCATCAAAGCTCCAAAATCGTTCTGATTTTTACGCTTATTGTGTCGAATATTTATATATTTTTTCTTTTTAATTTTTGGAAATCAACATCTAGCATTATTTTGATAAAAAATGGATCATAATCTTGAATGAACTTCATAAAATGTATAACGTTTTTTTTTTCATTTAAAATAATGAATCTAGGTTAAATACCCATTGTCATGTATTCAATCGACTTGACGCATTCATTGAGCTTTAACTACACCGTTTGAATTCATCTTATCATTATATAATGACTTCTTGTAGGTATTATTGTTTTGAAACAGGTTTAGCTTGGCAATTGCGGTCAAATGCAAAAATTATGGAGTGAGAACATCAATTGTTTCAATTATTGTTCAATTGATGGTGAGTTTTTTTGTTTACTGTTGGAACTATACGAATATTTTTTCAAAAGTATAAACAACTGATTTTTTTGCAAAATAAATTCTCTATAACAGAATAGTGAGTACTAGGCTGCAGGAAGCTGCCTCATTCCGATTTCGAGTTAATAATAAGTTTCAAGTTTTTCGTTGGAAAATAAAAAGTAGGATTAGCGTTGGAAATCATTTTTGGGCTATCTGCCCTAATAGAAATGCAACATTTTTGGACCGATGGTGTAACGCTTTTTCTCATAAAAAATGGCCATTTAATGGTCATTTGTCATATGTCATTAGTCATTTGCCATAAATGGCCTTTAAATAGCCATTTTTTTTTTTAGAAAAAGCGTTACACCATCGGTCAAAAAATGTTGCTTTTCTACCAGGGTGTTGGAGTGGCATCAGGCTTAACTATTTAAGTATGAATTATTTATCATTATATAATCTGAAACCGAAGTACGGTACTTACTACAATATGTTTGTTATTTCTCAAAAAATTGGACTTTTGAAAAAGTGTCAAAAATAGCTTACTACTTATTATCCTTCGCCAAAACTTCATTTTCTGTTTAACTGTTATAAAAATATCGTCGTATCATCAGCAGGACAATCTTATCAGTAATGCAGCTAAATATAGTATATTTTGCACGTAGGGAGTGAAAAACTGGAAAGTCTCTGCGCACGTGTAATTTATCATCCGAGGCGAAGCCGAGGCTGATAATCTAAGACTTTTTTTTTTGCTACATAGGTGCAAAAATTTTTTTATTTGACGATGAAACTTGGTTAAATATTTATACGTTTTTTTCATACGACTTATTTTTAGTTCTGCCACGACAATTGTTTTTAGCCGTATGAGTCATGAAAATGTAGCCTTTTCGTATTCAATTTTTTACATCCAAAGAAAATACGTACAAATACATACATGATAAATTTCATACTATTAAATTAAAATAAATTATATTTATGCAATAGTATGACGAAAAATGTCTTTTTTCGCACATTTTTTAGTGCTCAAAAAGCGTTTTTGGACACTTGTGTGCGGTAAAATGCCTCATTTTGGACACGGGTGTGCGGTAAAACGCCTCATTTAAATGAAAGTATTTTTCGTCTCCTATTGCATAAAATTTTGTATGCAACACGTGCCCAGCTTTTTGGGCACTTGTTACATAAATAACTATTATGTTAAAAATTTAAAAATTAAAATTAAACAATACAGATCATCCATTAACTCTAATAAAGGCTTAGCCCAAGGTATATTTGTAAACAACACCTCGCCGGAGTAGAGGACGTCTTATCATCACAACAAACTGCAACCTAGACACTGTTCATCGTCACCGGGGCGTGTGTCTTCGCCTCCGGTAAGTTATATTCGATGAGAAGAGAATTTTCATTAATAAATAAAATTTCAATATCAAATAAAAAAAACGATATTTTTAAATCGAAGAAAATCAATGAATTTATTTCATTTTTAAATGCATGTTAAGCAACATAAAAGACAAATGAATCTTGGCTCATCGACCGATCGATGGTCATTTCACGGCAGAGATTCGGCAATTATTATAAGCGCGTCAGCTCCAAGACAGAATCCAGTCCCCAGCGACACACGAATACTCTGGCTAGCCACTCACTGAGATTCTCACAGTAAAGGTTTCCTGATTCTTCGAGGATTATTGACCAATCTTTTGCGACTTGTAACATTTTTAAGTAGTCCACCTGTGTGAATCGTTTCGCCGCATCTTCAAATTTCAATTGAAGCATGTCGTAGATCGACAGACTCGGATCTACCGCTACTAGTTTCGCTCTCCAAGTGAAATGAATATCGTTGAGCCAACATTTTACAAAATCTACTGATTTCCGGAGCATTCCGTACTTGACGAGCAATTTCATGATCGTCAGTGCGTCGATTAATTCCAGTTTGTATCCTATTTTCTCTAAACTCTTGACGGTGGCCAAAAAGCCAGTCGACACTCTCAGTTTCAACCGATGACCTTTGTACTTTTCGAACGCTTTGAATGCCTCGTCGAAGTGGCTCTCCGTTGGAAAAGCGAAGCTAGACTTATCAGCACCTCGATTCACGAGTGCATTGACCAATTTCGGTTTGAGAGTCACCACGGCCCATTGCAGTGGTGTCCGGTCCGTATTGTCCTTTGCGTTGACGTCGACCCTCAGATTTTTCTCGTCGCAGATCTTGAAGTATAGCTCTATCGAGTCATCGTCCTGGTCTCCCAGCTTGCAAAAGATGTGCAAAGGAGTCTCTCCTTTCTCGTTGGCCAATGTCGGATCGGCGCCTCTTCTCAGCAGCAGCTCGGCCGACTTACCCTTTCGATTGGTCAGAGCCAAGTGCAGCGGCGTATTGCCCAACTTGTCCCGGGCGTCGAGCTCCACCTGCAGCTGCTTCTCGTCGCAGATCTCGAATATCATCTTTTCCGCGTCATCCTCGTCGAACCAAGGCTGAATCATGCGGCCGTGCAGAGGTGTCAAACCCTCGTTGTTGGCCATATTTGGATCGGCGCCGCTCCTCAGCAGCAATTTGATCACCTCCATATCGTTGCACCTCATGGCAAAATGCAACGGCGCATCGCCTGTTTCCGGCACGATGAGATTGGGATCCACCTGGCCTTGCTCCAGGAATTTCTTCACGACCTCTTGGAAGCCGCACTCGCAGGCCACGTGGAAATGCGTCAGGCCGGTCTCGTCGGTGTAATTCACGTCCATCCTGTCGTACACCTTAATGAGATCGTAGAGCAGTTCGAAACACTGGAGTCTGTATGCCTGATGCACCGGTGTGGCTCGGCGCGAGGATGGCTTGCCGTTTTCATCGAGCTCGGGTTTGTCCTTGTAGCCGCTGTCAGCCACGAATTTTATGATCGATTCTCCTGAATATTTGGCACCCACTTGACTATGTAAATCGACGGATTTCGTGATAAGAAGATCGATTTCCTCCCGACGAAAAATGTCCCGAAGATCAATTGTTTTTCCCTTCAAATTTTTGATCAAGAGATAAGAGTCGTGAAGAAACTCGAATCTCTTTTCTTCCATATCGCGATCGAAGTTGGCACGCATACTCTTTAACTTTTCACGAACTTTGTGGTTGAATTGGCCTTCGGACGAAGACATTTTTATGCGCTTCTCACACGCACAACTCACAGCCACTCGTTTTAACGAATAAATATAAAAATTTTTCTTTTTTCACGAAAATCACTTGCTGAGATGCGATGGATACGCTTTGGCCTCGTAACGAGTACTGAACTGACTATAAATACGATATGTACTAGGACGAATATTTAAAAATAAACACATGTGTGGCAAAGTGATGTATACTTATTATCGAGTACACGATCAGGACGCTACATTATACATAGACAGAACGGAATCGCTCCGTCTAAGTAAATGACGAGTATACAATTCAACAATTGTCGCGAAAATTTTACTTTTTAAACTTTATCACATTAAAAAGTGTACCACAGAGTAATTTAAAATTGCGGTAATAATTTTGGAAAGATTTGATATCAATTCACTATTGAACAATTACTGAATTAGCTATGATAGTAATAAAATCAAAATATTTTGACAACTACTCCAGCGAATTTAAATTTTATTTACAACAACTATAATACAGTTGAAATTCACGAATACATCACACGACTTGCACTACCAACAGAGAGGGTACGAGGGCATCAATTCTGCATCGTGATGCTCCGGTATCTTTTTAGATATCACTTCGTTGAAAACTTGGTTTTGTACGTTACCGATGAAATCCAGAAAAGCCGAGACTCTGACAAATTTGCGGCCCAGATCGCAATACTTACCCGCACGATCCAAAGCGATACCAATCAAGGTGTATTTTCCAGTCGGAGTTTTTTTCTCAACGAGTGGAGCGCCGTAGTCGGACTGAAATTCAGGAAAAATTTGCGATTAATTTGAATCAATTGTAACCAAAAAGAAAAAAGAAAAAAAAGAAACGCTTAAAATAAACGTACATTGCAGGTCGTCGGCACGATATTCGGGTCCTCAGGGAAGTTAGTTTTGACTGTCATACTATCGCACGGTTCGGGGTATTGATCTTGGTATTCTTGATAATCCCATTGTAAAGTTGGACTGTCCCATCCTCTCACCATTCGGCCGTCGGGGTACTTCTGATAAAAGCCGAAGCCAGTCGAGACGATCGTCAAGGGCTTTTGTTGAGACTCGTACAAGTACTGATCGACGGTGGGCAAATCGATCGCGCTTATTCTTGGATCGGTGTCGAGGGGCAGCGGATTCTTCAACTGTAATTGTCAAGAGAAAAAAAAGGCCAAAAATTAAACGTACAAGCTCGATGCAGTTTTTCTCGTACAGTTCCAAATGGCTGCTTACCTTCAAAATTGCTATTTCGGAGCAGCGTTTCGAATGAAATAACTCATCGTGTACACTTTTGGCCGGCTCGTAGGTGTACTCGACCTCTCGATACAAGCCGGAGGTTTTGTTGCGCAGATCCCTCGTACCGGCCACGACGACGTAGTTAATGTTTTGCTTGAATATGTCGTTGTTCACGAGGGATACCACGTCGAAACACATGGGGGACGTGACGATGTGCCACTCGTCGATTATCGCGCCGCCGCATATGTGACGCCTGCAATCGTCTTCGAGCAGCTGAACGGACACTTGATACTTGAATTCGTCCGGGCCAGCGAGATATCCGCCGTCCAATAGCTCGGGCTCTTCGTCGGCTGAAACTTCGTGGATGCAGAGGAGAAAACAGAGTTTGATACGGTGTGACGTTTGGATTTTGAAAAAAAAAATAGGTGAAAAATCGAGAAATTTTACCATTGCTTACTGCGATGCTCAACAGGAGTCCGAAGAACAAACTCGCCAAAGACCTTTTCAACATTTTGATTAGTATACTTTGAGAATCCACACTGATACGAGTGAACGGAGGCTTTGATCTTCACCGTCGAAGCTTCAAAGACGTTCTACTTTTTACGGTTTTCGCGTTAAATATTTATATTCTTCTTTCGTTTCAATGTTCGAAAATGAAGTGCAAACATTATCGAACTGCCAAAATTTTGAATGAATTTCATTTACTACTGAATTCTTATTGTTCGAGTTAAATGAGCTGTTCCAATGATCCGAAGATTTTTTTGCAGGATTTTTTTTATCTTTGTTGCGAAGCAATGTTATTGTGAAAAATTAATGGACTAGTAATTGACGATATATCGACGCCCTCCCCTAGTGCAAGTGTCACATAAATTAAATCACGCTAATAAGCTGGAGTTGCTGAAACATGCCTTATTTTGGTGCGGAATAACGGCAAGTACTTCTGAACACGTCGTGTCAAAAAGGTGTCATAGTCCAAGCGAAGATAACAGAATTTTTTTTTCAGTTTTGTATTATTCGTGCATCAAGATGAAATTTTACTTAAAGATATTTGTTCGGCCTGGTTTTTGAAATTTGGTTAGACTTTGGGGTGTGAAATTTTGTAGGGAGACTGTAGGTTAACTCATGAAGATTCTCCTAAAATTGTAACACTATGTATGAAAAAACGTTTAGATAAAGTGGCACTTTGAATCAAATAAGTATGAATTGTTTTTTACTTTTATCTGAAAGAGCAATATATTACGTATTTATTCCTATATGGTGAAAAAACCTATCAAAAAATTGATGAAATTTTGAAGAAAAAGAAGTGTTGCACATAATGCCTTTTTTCATCCATTCCCAAATTTTTATTCCTTTGATTATTTCAATATGCGTATTGCGTGGATAGAAAAAGAAGCTAATACCAAGTTAATGTTAAAAGACTTGCGTTATTCTTGTCCTCTGTTACAATTGATATAGTTTGAGGGAGAATCTAAGTAAACAAAGATACTTAGCAGATGTGTGCAGTTGTGCAGAAGTGCAGATATAGGAAACTTACAAGTGGATAATTTTTGTTCTTAATATGTATAGATGATTCACTAATTTGTATGAAATTCAATTCATCGGAAATTGTTTAATTTATTTACAAGCTTAAAAATACAAAACTAAAAACTAAAACAATTTAAAACAACCTTGTGTAAGAATTTCATAGCATATAGCGATGGCTAATAAGATAGGTAGCCATCAGAATGTTGTAACTCAAGATCATTTTATAACTTCAAATAAGCAATATCATTAAAATTGATTCTTCGTACGTTATTGATGAAATCTAAATGAGCTGAAACTCTTGTGTATCTGGCCTCCTTTCCACACAGTTCGTATTTTAAGTGTCTCGCCACGCCAATCAAGGAGTATGTATTTTCATCGACGAGTGGAGCACCACCATCACCCTGTAATTGAAAAAAATGTGTTAAATTTTAATGAATTAAAAAAAAAAAAGTATAATAATAATAAATTTCGTTATTTCCAAACGTAAACAATGAACGTACATTGCATGCCCCCTGCACAGAACGGCTGTCTTTGGGCTTACTGCAGATTTCCTTGACGTGGCAGTCCTTATAATCGGGAGCATTGATTTCTTCAAATGTCCACCGCAAAACTGGACTGGGAGTTTGCCACACTATTGTGCCATTGGGATAATTGTTGAAAAAGCTAAAGCTACTCACGACGATATCTGACAGTGAATTCTGATTGGCCGAGGGTAATTTGATTGCCATTATTCTTGAATCAGTGTCGAGGGGCAACGGATTTCTTAACTATTTTACAGAGAAAAAAAGTTGAAAATTAAATGTGAGTTATTTTACAGCTTCGCATATATTTACCTTCAAAATTGCTATATCGGCGTAGTTGCCCTTTCTGAGACTGTAAGATTTGGGCACGATGATGTACTCGACGTCGCGACGCAAGCCGGAGCTTTTGTCGCGCAGATCCGCCGTACCGGCTACGACGACGATTTTGCGATTGTCCAATTCGTTGGTTTTCGGCACGGTGACGCAGTGAGCGGCCGTGACGATGTTCAACTCATCGAGTATGCTGCCGCTGCAGGTATGTTTGGAGCGATCTCCAGAGATGATTTGGATGGACACTTGGTGTTTGAAATCCTCCTGCTGAGCAAGTTGGCTACCCTCTGTGTTGGCTGAAACTTTATGATATAAGGGAGAGAATAGAATTTATTACAGTGTGACGTTTGGATGAAAAAAGCATATACCCACCATTGCTCACTGCGATGATTAAAAACAGACCTAAGAACAAACTCACCAAAGACATTTTCGACATTTCCTTACTAAAATGTGAGCACCGATACTGATACAAGTAAACAGAGGCTTCGATCTATACCATCAGAGCCACAGAGCCGTTATATATCTTTAACAATCACTATGTAGAAATATTTATATTCTATATTTAAATCAATTTTTGGAAATAAATTGTAAACAATATTAAAAGAAACTAAGGCAAAAATTTCGAATCAATTTCAAACAATGGAAAAAGTGATATTTGAATGACATGACCCAATTTATCGATTTAATTGTAATTTCAACTATAAATATCTACTGCAATCTATAACCAATTTTGGTTTTAAAAAAAATAGACAATTGTTTGAGTTTAATTGACTGTTAGAACAATAAGAATATTTTTCAATAAATATATGAACAATTAATTTTTTTCTAGGACATGTTTGTTTCTCGCAGAGTAGTGCTTTGCAAACATTTAATTGACTAGTCATTGATCATATATCGTCTCCCTCCCTCAGCACGAGAATTGCGTAAATGTACTTGAGTGAAAAAAACATGCCTTATTTGCGTGTGGCAGAATAGCGAGTACTCGCTAACGAGTCGTGACAAAAAGATGTCTTATTCGATCGTGGCGAAAACAACGGAATCAAAAGTTTTTAGTTCTTCATCGCTGTAACATCAAGTTAAACCAGTTAAGTATGAATGGTTTATTATTATTTGTAATAGTAAAATATCAAGTATTCATCAAAATTTGTTTAAAAACACTCCAAAAAGGGACTTTTTTCCGAAAATGTATTTCTTCGTTTTTTCTATTACGATAAATTATTTTTGACAAAAAATTCTAACGAAAACATCGAGTCACTAGTATATCCTAAGTTTGATCACTGAACAAGTCCTGTTGCTAGCATTGCAATCTTATCGGTAATGCAACGAGACAAATGTGTCAGGCTGTCCGCAAAATTCAGTTAGGTTATCATAACTTTTCTTCGTGTTGCTGATTACTTATTCTGGAGATCAATAGTTTCCGAACCATGGAATCGTGAAAAATTGCCTCTTAATGCTAGGATTTGTTTTATTTCTTTTAAAAATGTACAAATAAAAAATGAAGCGAGACGCAGATCGTCTATTAATACGTAAACTTACGATAGATACATGATGAGAACACAATAATTTATTCCTGGTGTTTAAAAAAACGTCATTGCAGCGTTATTTGTTGATATTGACCTTGGTTAATAATATCAATGGATAGTTTTTAAGTAAGCCAAGAAGTGAGTAATTATTTTCGTCGGTATCTTTAATGCAATCAATAAAACGATTGAAAATTTTTTTATTAAAGTAACTTTTATTTATTTTTTTTTCAGGTTCCAACACCAGCATGAAGTTTTTCTTTGGGACATGAAAAAACAATCATATCTTTCTCTTCAGGGTATTTTTATTTTGTCATGTTCTTTTTTTATTTTAAAAGACAAGCTAGAAATTTCAAAATTGGCAACAAGCACTGAGCACTAATTTCATTTGTTACGAAATCTTCGAGTCCGATTTGCTTTAAAATTTTTGCAAACTTTGTTCACACACGGAGAAAAATTTATAGTAAAAATTGCTATAGGTCTTAATAAAAGTGTGACATCTTTGAGGTTAGGGAAAAATTTACTAAAATCCTTTGTAATTTTTACTTTATTTCTCTCAATTTTTATTTTATTTCTTATAATTTTTATGCATTTTTCCAAATTTTTAAGGAATTATATTTCTTCTCTCCGTCGAAATCGGTTGCAGGCCGATCGTAAAACACCGTTTGTATGCAGTGAGGCAAACTTCGCCACTCGTTTGACTTCGAAGTTTGATGTACTGTATGTGCGGAATGTAAATTATCGAGCTTAAGTGCCCGCGCGTCGCGAATGAAATCTAGATATTCTGAGACTCGAGTGTATATGGCTCCATCGCCACAACCCAAATCGCCAACATGAAAAGCACTCGCAATACCGATCAGTTTATGAATGTATAAATTCCAAGTTGACTTATCCTCGTTTCCAGTGAAGAGTGCACTGCCACTGTCACCCTGAAATTCGATCGAATTTGTAATAATAAAAAAGAAAGAATGGATTTTATACTTTTTCATCGTGATAAAACGTATATGTGAAATCAACGTACCCGGCATATGCCGCTACTGCGCTTGTGAACAGGCTTGGTGCAGACCAGCTTGGCTGAGCAATTATGTCCGGGGTAGTTTATCTCTTCGTGAACAAATCGTAACACTGGACTGGTGTATGCTATAGGTGCGTGTTGACCATAGCCGCTCACCATGGCGAATTGTGTAAACCATTCTGGAAAGTCATCGACCTCGGGTAATTTGATCGCCATTAGTCTTGGATCGGTGCCTAGAGGCAATGGCTCGCTCAACTGTTATCGAGAGATAATAAGTCAAAAATTAAATCTATACGAGCTGGATAAGATTTTTTTTCAAGCACTTACCCTTAAAATTGCTATATCGTGGCGCGGTTCATATGGATGTAACCATAGGCGCCAGCTCCACCTCGTGTGAGCCAAGGGTATCATGAGCCACTCGACGTCGCGATAAATGTTTGCGTCTTTGTCGCGAAGATCCGGCGAACCGGCCGCTACGACAATTCTGTCAAACGGATTGATAATGTGTTTGTCGTCATAGGTGATACAGTGGGCGGCCGTGATGATATTCCACTCATCAATTATTGCGCCACCGCACCTATGACTAGTGCAATCTCCATCTTTTGATATCGCCTGAAGGGATACTTGATGCTTGAATTTTATCGGTTCCGTCGATGCCAATCTACCGCCGTGTATTCTGCGTCTCATTTTTGCTGTACGGATTGCTGAAACTAGATTATTGAAGAGAAAGAGTTCGTTGTACTTGGACGAAAAAAAATAAAAATAAACAAAGAACAGATGGAAAAAGGAGAAGACTCACCATTGCTTACTGCCATGCTCAGAAGCAGTACCAAGAATAAACTCAACAAGGATTTTTTCAACATTTTGCTGGCTGAATTACGAACTCTCTGACACTGACACGAGTGGACGGAGGCTTTGATCTGCACCATCAAAGCTCCAGAGCCGTTATACTCACGACAGTCATAACGTCGAATATTTATATTCTTTTTTCGTTTCAATTTTTGGAAATAAAATACAAATATTATTCAAAATAAATCTTCTTCCCAAAATTTTTAATCAATTCCGAACGATGAGAGGAGTGTTTTTTTTGGATGATTTGGTACCAACTTATCGATTTAATTATAAATCCACCTAAAGTGCGTATTATCACAGAATAGTGAATTTGTTATCGACTGTTGCTGATAACACCGTCCATAGCCTTCACGAATGAGAGAGCTCGTGATTTCGAATTTTAATTTATTCATTGAGCTCAATTACTTGCACCATTGAAATTAATCATCTCTTTTGAAAATTACTTTACTTTTGAGGATAAATTTCAAAAATATGAAGCTCGCACTGAGATGTAATTATTAAAATACTTGAATTGTAACGATGGTTCGATACGAGAATGATGTCAGCTCGCGCGGATGTAATGTAGCATAATGTGTTAGCATCGCGCCGCGACACAGGTAAGATCTGACGAATCGACGAAACCGAATCGAAAGGTATTTGACACCTCAACACCTTCGCGAGTCGGAATTGCCCTCGAGCAGACGACGTACTTGGACAGCAATCCTTCGTCTATTTTGTAAGTACTATTAACTCTTTCTTTCGCTCTTCTTGCCTCCACCAGGCCAACCGACATTCAAGTCTCGTAATCGTTGTATGCAACAGATTGATAATTAAAAACTACAACGCTAAATCTGATTTCTAAGTTTTGAAATATTTTTTTTTGCAACTGGTGCTCAAACATTTTTGATATGAAATATCGAAGAGCAAAAACTGTCTGATATTCGTATGAAGATTTCCTAGAATTTTATAATTACTAGCTCGATGTAACACAGGTGTATTTTCAAGTACGCGTATACTCAGATATTCAGTGTGCACGAGCGCGGTGAGTGACCCTCGCGACTGTGTTTCGATCGAATCGTGCGTGAAAAATAAATTATTTGTAAGAAATAAAATAATTTCATGTTGTCGAAAAGTACAAAGCTTTGTAATGTGCGAGCAACGGTTCGGCAGTGCGAGTAAACCGTTCGATCGAAAACAGATTGTCAAAAATTATATTTTCGAAACCATACGTCGGCGAGTGGATGGTGCAATTAATTTTTCGAATTGCAGTCGAGTAAAGTTTGTCAACGGGTAGAAAAGCTTCCTCCCGTATCTTTAATTTTGCAATATAGTGATTTTTTAAATTCATTAAATTCTTTTGACTAGTGTATTGAACAGGAGATCGAATTAAACATATTATAATTGTAAAATTTGTATTAGTTTATGTGCTATTAACCGTTACATATTGAGAGAGAAGTATCACAGAAATTAGCACGTGATTCAAAAATGTATTTTAAAAGATAAATCAAACAATGCAGACTTCTCAAAACAAATTTTTTTCGTCATTACCTTTAATGCAATCAATAAAATAAATAAAAGTCTTTTGACTGATCTAACATTTGTTTTCCATATAGGTTTCCAATTTGGTGAAAATTTAATCAATATTAGCATGGGATTTTGCCTAGGAAGATATATTTTTACTTTTTTGTGTTTTTTATTTCGAAAGACAAGCAATTAAATTACTGGTATAAAAGTTTATTTTAAGTAAAATATACAAAATATCCACTAACGATACACAAGTAATGCTAAGTTAATCATATCCACATGTTACTCTACAATACTAGGTCATTGACGCAAAAAGGAATCGAGCGCACCTCGTCTTCACTCTGATGATACGAAATTGTATACCGAATATCTCTTAAATGCATTTCTCGAGCATTACGAATGAAATCCAGATACTCCGAGATTCGAGTGTATCTCGCTCCGGTTCCACAACTGGAGTCGCCCACGAAGTGACTCGTGATACCGATCAGGGTATCGCGGTATAATGTCAGATCTGTCAGATCGGTGTTCACACCGACGAGTGCGCTGCCACTGTCACCCTAAAATTTAATGAATTTATGATTTTAAAAAATGATGATTTCATTGTGATCAAACGAATACAGTGTGTGCAAAAAGTATGGAAACTCCTGGAAATATCACGGTGGAAGCTTGAGAGAAAAATTAAAAACCCCATACCCGACGTATTTTTCGTTAAAATATTCAATATTCAGAGTCACTTCGAATTTAACCTTGTACATACCCTCGAAGCTGAAGCAAACAAAAATCGAATTTTAAAAATTTTAAACCCCTATTTTTTGTTTTACACTTGGAAAAGTCAAATTAATTTAATCTTAAACGTATCTTTTGTTTTTTTTAAGACACAGCGAACTCTAATTTTAGCGTAAATTTTTCAAAAAAATACTGGATTCTGAGAAAATGTGAAAAATAATATTTTAAGAAATGGAGTTTTGATTTTTTTTTCTCACTCCGTGATTCATATTTCCAAGATTTTCCCCGCTTTTGTCGCAACCTGTGTAAGATCAACGTACCTTGCATACACCACTCATTTCATTGTTCATAGGCCTGGTGCAGACCAATTTTGACGAGCAGCCGTATTTATTGGGCTGGTTTATTTGTTCGTAAGTATACCGTAAAACTGGACTGCCTCTTCCATTATCCTGGCTCCGACCGAAGCCACTGACGGTGGCAAATTGATCATCCGTGAGTGGGAACTCATTGACCTTGGGTAATTTGAGTGCCTGTATTTTGTAATCACTGCCCAGTGGCAATGGTCGCCTCAACTATTGACAAGAGATAAAAGGTCGAAAATTAAATGTGAACTCGATGAGTTCTTTTTTTTTTACAGTTCCAAATGTGCGCTTACCCTCAAAATGGCTACGTCGTGAAGGTACGACCGTCTGGGATTATAAGATTTGGGTATCATGGTCCAGGCAACGTCTCGATAGATCGCGTTGTATTTGCTGCGCAGATCCGTCGTACCGGCCACGACGACGATGTCCTCCTTATTGAATTGGTTGTCCTTATTTGTGACGCAGTGGGCGGCCGTGATGATATTCCACTTGTCCAGGATTGCGCCACCGCAAAAATGAAATGAGCAATTTCCGGTGCTGATCTGAAGGGATACTTGATGCTTGAATTGGCCCATCCAAGCGAGCCTGCCACCGTGTATTCTGCGTCTGATTTTTGCTGAAACTAGATTTGCACTGTAGAGCTTGGATGAAAAACAGATGAAACGGAAAACTTACCATTGCTCACTGCGATGCTCAGAAGCAGTACTAAGAACAGACTCAACAATGATCTTTTCAACATTTTGCAGAGATAATTTTGAACTTATTACTGACACAAGTGGAAGGAGGCTTTGATCTACGTGATCAAAGCTCCAGAACCGTTATACTTTCGACAGTCACTATGTCGAACATTTATATTCTAATTCGTTTTGATATTTGAAAATAAAAATGCAAACATTGTTAAAATAAATTACTTCAAAAATGTTTAATTAATTTCGAACTAATTAAAACGAACAAAAAACATTGTTTTTAGATGATTTGGCACGATTTAATCAATTAAATTATCAATCGAACTAGAAGGCGTATTGTCATGTACAATCTTTGATAAAGCAAAAATAGTCAATTTGTTATTGACTTTTACTGATAAGCATAATTCAATCGGACTTGATAGCTTTTAGGAGAGCTCGTGTAATGTATTCATTGAACTCAATTACTTGCACCATTGAAATCAATCATCTTATTTGAAAATCACTTCTTGTGTATTAATTTCAAAAATATTAAGCTTGCCGATTGGGATCATGCGTAAATATGATGAAGTGATGTTTATCGACTGGCTTATTTATTGTTGAATGGATGGTGAATTATCATTATTGAGTGAAATTTACTGTTCGAAATAATAAGTATATTTTTCAACGAGTATTTATAAATAATTATTTTTCTTAATGACATTTTAATCATTTTTTATAATGATTTTTTAGAATTTTTTTCCTGAAAATTTATATATTACAACAGAAAAATTATTTTGCACTTTTCGGAAATATGCCAATTGAAGCCTTTGAAACATTTCTAATATGTCAAACAATATGATACCAAAATTGTTTCGACCGGTTGAATAGGCAGAGATAATTAACCTACTGGTAAAAATAACTTTATTTGGGTAAAATATACAAAATATCGTGAATTTATCGTCAAAACTTGAAAAAATATGTAGTATAAAGCTTCATCTTTTTCCACGTGGCTAAGCTCTACAAACCAAATAAATAATTTAAATTGATTCACACGATTAAAAATTCAAAATCAACTATAATAAAGTAACAGAAAATAATTCAAAATAACATGAATACTCACTAGTGCATCATGATTTATACTAAATATCGCAGTGAGGATACAACCGAAGCTTATCTTTATCACGATGAGGCGATATTTTTTATGCAATTGACTCGTCCATTCATTACCGATGTACATATGTGATTTGATCACAAACTTTGTATTATGGTTATGGTTTGAAGAACAAAAATTTTTACTCTGCTTGAATACTTGTCGGAATAAATTTTATTTCAATACTATCATAGCTATAAGTAATTGATAATTGACGATTTGACATTAAAAGTTGCATAAATGAGAAAGAGAATTTTGAAGTTAGATTCAAATTATAAGGATGAGACTGCCGTACTTGCATCAATTTAATCTTTTGAAGAAAGTTTAAAGACAATCTTTTACTAGAAATCGCGCCTTTTCATTTTGCTACGCCAACTCCAACTTCCTACTTCCCGCTGCTGCCGTTAGGTCGCGATGGAACTTGGAGTACGTGCCCGCAAACGAGAGGTCCCCGCCAGTACTTAAGTAACTGGCTAGTCGTCTTTCTTCAGGTTTACCTCTCATGACTGAAGGAATAGGAAGGATGAAAATAAGAAACTTATCACAACTATAAATCGAACGAATAATATTTAAATTATGACAATAGTCATTCGATCTGTTTCCATTTAAAGCAAACCTCGATGTCTCATTTAGCCGCTCTATCAAGCTATCGAGCAGTCAAATCGCATCGACATCATAAAGCAAATATATATGCTTCGCTCCTCTCAAAAACCGGATTAAAATCAAGTCAAATATAATCGCGCTACTCCCATACACTTATATAATCGACGCGATGACTGCACGAGCGAAGAAGCCCCGCTTGTATATCCTCATATAAAAATACACGATGGTTTCGGCCGAGCCATGTAGTAGAAAAAAGAAAAGAAAAGAAAGCGGCATTAGCAATGAAAATCCCCGAGCCCGCGAGCAATCATACCCTTGAACTCTCGGGGTTCTAGGCATTCATAATAGCGCCCGAGCGAGAATCCCGAACAACGATATAATTCGACTGACTCAATGCACATCCAATTTCGCGCGGGAGTACAAAAAAAATTGTACGTTTATACATATATATAGAGTACACACGTACACGTACACACACACACACACACACACACACACACACACACAGTCGCACGCGTACAAAAGTCTCTGCCTTCCCGGTTGAAAAGAAATCCGTGGGGTCTGCGCTGAGCCGCCCGAGTGTGCGCGCGCGAATCGTCGCTAGATTAAAAAGGAGAGCAGCAGCAGCAGCAGCGGCACACACAGCCTTGCTCCTTTTATGCTCGGGACAAGTTTCTCTTCCACTTTGGTATCCAATCTGCAGTGCTGCTGCACACACACACATACATACATACATAGAGTCGAGTTGAACTTCTTTAATGTGTGTCTCGCGACGCTTTGCTCTCTCGACCTATTATATTCAACCCCGAAGAGCAAGAGAGAGAGAGAGAGAGGGATGTGTCGTTGAGTTGTGGAAAGGCAGTTTGCGCGCGCTTTGAAGGGGCTTACTTTATATATACGTATACCCCGTTTTTTTGATTGACATGCCGCCGCCGCGGCGTTGAAGCTCTAAGCCGAAGATTGAAAGTTGCATACGAGACTTTTCGTGCGCGTCGAGCGACTTTGACTCGCCCGCGCGGCTGAATGGAATCAATGTAGAGAGACGCTATTTTATGCTTCTATACTCGCTTTATACGCGCGTATAGTTCGTATAGATGTATTTAATATTTAATCACGCGCCAATCTTGCAACAACAAAAAAAAAGAGGAGAAGCATAAGAGGACTCGAAGTTACCGGTGGTAATTTGAAAATTGATAGACGCGCATACGATTTATCAAAATGCACTCGTGCTCGCGAGCCTCAAAGATAATTTGCGCAGCTTTTTCGCTCATTCGTGTACGCTCAGGGGCCGTCCGATAGTACCTTTATACGGATATAGGATACAGACTCACACTCTTTTCTATATACGCGTCGGATTTTCGCTCGACATGAAAAAGAAAATTCTCTCTCTCTCCCCCGCCGCCGCCGCCGCCACTGCCGCCTACGCCGAATTTTAACCAATCCATTTGTTGCCGATATATATTGTAAAACGGTACACCGAGTTCTTTATGCATGAAAACGGACGCGCATACGTACACAGCAGAGAGGGATAAAGAGAGAAAAAGGAAAATGATAATAAAAAGTATGTATATAGAAAAGCGATGCGCACACGCCGGTTACATATTGAAAATGACTCTTTGCATCTACGTACGTATACTCGTGCACGTACAAATCGCGTATGTATAATCGAAAGTGAAGCCTCGCACGGAAAAGTAAATTAAATCATGGCTGCGTATTTGGATAAATGCGGTCGTTCGAACGAAAAAAAAACTCAAGTTTTCTTTGCGATTCGTTTTTTTGATCAATATTTTAATATCATTTATGCCCTGGTAGAAATGATCCACAATGATGTTTTGATGACTTACGAAGTCACTGTTTAAAAAGTTTTACAATGATCATTCATGATTTTGAGAATTTTCCTGTTACAATTACGTTACAAATATTAATCTCAATTTTATTGGCCTGAACTTGACAACTAAATTGCTTTACTTCAAGTCCCCATCATTAGATGGCGAGTGGCTACATTTCTGTAAACATGCAAGAGGCAATATCAAAATAATTGTATAAGTCACAGCATGATCCCAAAAATATTTTCAGAAGTATTATATAACATACTGAATTTGTGTCTAATACCATAATAACCAGGTATCAATGATTTTGATATAAAAGCAGATACAGACAATAATTGTTGCTAGGCACAGGTTGTAGCTAATACTAATAATAAATTAAATATCTATTTACATAAATATTGAATGTATAAAAATAAAAAAATTATAAATAAAATTAATAAATGATTAAAAAAAATTAAATAGCAAAACAAACGCGGCGTATTATGCGACGAAAAGATGTTCAGTAAAAAGTTTCATTTTCAGTTTACATATGTCCAGTTGTAACGCTGATCCTTTCATGTTCAAGAAACTTTTTTCTTCAAGACTTCGCCACTAGATGGCGAGTACCTTTAGTTGTAAATCCGCAAGTATCAAAGTAAAAATAATTGTATAAGTCAAAATACGGTTTCCGATAATTCATTGAGGACTCAATTTTATTCAAAAATGTCATAAGCATATATGTCGAATACTTCTCAACCAGGGTTACTTTTTAATTATTTCCTTACCAATGATACACGAATTCTTCCAAATTCAACGACCAAATTGCGAAGTGAGAGAAAATAAAAAAAAATATCGCCTTCCTATCGAACGAGATAGAACAGGTTGTGCTCTTCTGAGTATATGATAAATTATATATATAGCGATGAGCGAAGAGCGCGCGCGGGGGCTCGAAAAACGAGTCATTCGAAGTACATATATACATCATCCTCGCAACAATGACCAGAGCGAAAGAGAGAGAGAGAGAGCGACGTGATAATACAAAGGCCGCAAAAGCCGACCCTATTTGACGGATAATCGACCGAAAATGAATCCCGCGGGACCTGCCTTCTCGCGTGCGTGTGTGTATGTATGTGCAGGGGCACAGCAGCAGCAGCAGCAGTGCCAAGAGACAGAGCTGATGGCTTAATAGCTCGTTGGGCTGCGTGATATTCGTGTGGTTAAGAGATGTGTCCGTGTATATGGATGTGCAATATGTATATCCGTACTACACATGCTCGCCGCTCACGAAACGTCAAATCTAGGCTACGAGCGAAGAAAAGGAAGGAACTTTTTCTCTCTCTCTCTCTCTCTCTCTCTCTCTCTCTCTCTCTCTCTCTCTTTTGAACGAGAAATGAAAAATTTATCGGACTGGCACAGAGAAAGCAGTTATATATTCGTGGTCGACGACTTTCAGCAATTAGCACGCTATATCTACCGTACTCTACTACGTGTATTATACGTTGAAGCGCCGCTGCGCGCGATAAGCTCACGGCAGCGCACTATCTATATCTATGTGTATGTAATGAGAGCGAGAGAGACAGAAAGAAAGAAACGAATCGGGCAGGAACAGAGAAGCCTCGAGGCCCTCTTTTAGCTTTAATATCCTGATTAAAGCCACCTCTCTCTCTCACTCGACGCTAGTTTTTCTCGCTTGTACCAGCACACACTCACACACACAGCGAGCGAGCGAGCAGCAGTAGCAGGCGGGGCAATGAAATCTGAAGAGATCGTTTTTCTCTAATTAAAAGAGAGTACCAAAGCCCTTTTTGAAATATACGCGTGCCGTACTTATATGCCGTGACTTTGGGGCTGTGTGTGTGTATGCCTGTGGGTGTATGTGTATTATAGCTTGATGAATGTTGCGCGCGGAGTGCTTTAGTCATGGTCAAGCGCGTATATAATACATCGCTTTCATCCCCCTCCCCCTCCATTTACGCAACCCTTGTGTAAAGTTGCGTCGTTACGAATGATAATATGGATATGGCGTGCGCGCGTATAACCACCCGTTTCGATTATGGAACTCGCTTTTTTTTATTTATTTATTATCGTTACGATATATACCGATGCTAAAAAGGGAGACGCGTTATTACGAAACGACGATTGCGCGTGGTTTCGAGGACGTTCATTCGCTGAAAAGATCTTATTATCTATATGAGCCTTCGAAATTTTCAAGTTGGCGATTGGGCACGATTAGTTCGCGTGGTGCCATTGGAATAGGTCAAAATAGATCGATGATGAAGGCTGCGATAACTCTGATGTATACCTCGAACTTATATGTCACGTTGTTCGCTATAAATGCTAAATTTGGTTCGTCACTTGTAGTTTCTTGGACGTTGTTGTTTTTTATATATAAAAGACAATGTATCAAATAATGGATTAATAATGAATATTTTTCAATTCGATGTCAGGATTTCATGTCCAAAAAGACAACGTATCAAATAATGGATTGATAATGAATATTTTTCAATGCATATATTATCATTATAAATATTTTTATGGGTTATTCTGTAATTATAATTTTGATATCACTCCAAGACGTGAATCGGCAATACCACTTTGAGTTGCATAGATGTGGGCTTCAAAATGACCCTTTTGTGAAAATAACCTTCAAAATATATCGCATTCATGATATCATTGTATTTTTTCAAATGGTATAATTATGCAAGGGTGTTACATAAAATTTTTAAAGGTTCACTCCAGCCTCCTCGGTTGTTTCAAAAAATGGAGATCA
The DNA here is from genome assembly GCF_000599845.2 of Trichogramma pretiosum. NCBI lineage: Eukaryota > Metazoa > Arthropoda > Insecta > Hymenoptera > Trichogrammatidae > Trichogramma > Trichogramma pretiosum. The sequence continues at coordinate 2,100,421 of NW_019641225.1, forward strand.
ATTTTCAACACTTTAAATACGATATCACTTTAAGCCATCGTCACTAGATGGCGATTAACTTGATTCTGTAAATCTGCAAGTTATAAATTCAAAAAATAGTACATAAGTCAAAGCACGGTTTGAGTAAATGTGACCCCTTTTCCTGATATATTGTCCTGCCTATATTTGGGTGTATTTTACCGTGAATATATCCACGAATTCGTCCTGTGTATAATATATCTTCGTCGACTTCTCGAACAATTCGTGCTTAAAAAAAAAGTTCACGATCATCTGATAGTCGCTTTCATCCAGCTTGAATTCTCTTCGCTCGAGACACTCCACAATGCCAACGAGGCCAGCAGCCAGTCTCAATTTAGAATAGTAAGGAATTCGCTCTTCGGATTCCATGCCGAAGGTACTCCTATTGGTCACCAGTTGCATAAATCTTAGCCCGTAATTGAGTACCATCCCGGGTGGATCGTCGCAAAAATTTATGGCATTGCAAAGAATGCACTCGACCTCTTCTAGCCCGAAAATATCACGGAGATTGAGACAGGAGCCAATCCAATCGACGAAGAACTCTGCCAGAAAATATCATGTCGCTCGTTTGAATTGAACCAATCGACATGTTCCAGCGAACTCTCCCTGGCAGAAGATATTTCAAATATCTATAAAGAAATTTTAAATCTTCAAAATACTGAAAAATAAATTTGAAGGAAGATTAAAAATATGAAATAAATCTGAAGAAAACTAAATAATTTTAAAGAATTCATACAGGAATTCGGAAAAAATTATTGGCTAGTATTTAAATTTCTTTGAAAATATTCAATTTTATTTCATTTTTTGTACTGTTCATGACAATTCATATGTTTTCTTATATATTATTTAAAAATAGTAAGAATTCTTTCCAAATATTTTTCCGTTAAAGTTGTGAAAGTTGATAAATAAATGTATTTCAAAGCAAAATTGTGTATGAATTATACGATAAATATTACACTATTTGTTGATTATTACAGAAAATCTTTATTAAATCCTATTCAAATGGTTACAAATCTTGTTTTACAAGTTATCTGACGCATAGCGTAAATGAACATTATTAATGTTAAAATAAATGAAATGAAAACGTAATGAAAAAATGAAAATGAAATGAATCGTTACTTCGTTTATAGATCGATACCATATTTTTCTACACTTTTACTAATTAGATAACGAGCATGTGAATTCATAGATTCTTTTGAAAATCGTATAAAAAAATTGGCTAAAGTTGAAGGTGCTGAAAACTCATGTTTTCAATGAGTCCGTACAGACATTTAAATAAAATTGAGAATGGCTTAAGTTACCAAAAGATGATTCATAAATATCATAGATACGCAACAATGGCTTATTGTGAAAAACTGAAAATTGAAGACTCTCTTGTTGAACTCAAATCGGGATCTATGGGCGTAATTACTAATATTGTCATTGGAAATATTTCCGCAACAAAGGTGATAACCATATATAATCATCCAATTACATTCAAAAATATAAAAACGTTTGGTTTTTCACATTGAAACCATATTCGAGAATGCATTATTGATTACAAGACTGTACTTAACTGAGGACCATCGGATATTAAAAATCAGTGTATTATGATAACAAGTCTAAATAAAAAATAGTAAGTTTTATTATAAGAGGCTCTCTTGTAAATTGAGTTAAACTTATCACTTTAATTAATAGAATATTTAATTAATATTATGACTTAACGTAGAATCATTCAATCATCTTACATTACAAGATCAGAGAGTCATTACGGTAGCTCAAAGAGTTGGCAGGATTTCTTGTATTATTCGCTTATCGGTTAATTATTAGTTTGGCTTATTATCATTAGAAGTCTGGCATATTATCTGACTCAAGCCTCGCTCATGCAACAAAGCCAGACTTCCTTGATGAACATTTTTGCTAGTGAACAAATCTTGTTAGACTCTCTCCGACAGTTCTTTCTCCGACTTTTTATAAAATTTCTAAAATCCTCTTTTAGAAAAAGCATCAGTCAAAAGTGTCAACAGTTTCTAAGCGTTCTGATTGGTTGAGAGAGTGGTGCTGCGGAATGTATCAAAAAATCTGCATTTACATTCCACACTTTTATCATTATCATATTAAATGGTACTTTACATAAATACGTATTGAAATATCAAGATTTTTTTCAAATATTAATTGTTATCTTGTTTAATCAAAATTATTTATAATCCGCGAATAATTTGTTTTTTTACATATTTTCAGCTCGCATCACAAACGATTTGATTAGAAAAATCAATTGCATTATGATATTCCATAGACAGAACAGTGCAATCAGAATGATTAACAAGTACTTGATTAATAAAATCCAAAAAAGCTGAAACTCTTGTACATATGATATAACGATCTGTACACTCAGATGATGAGCGACTAATGATACCAATTAGTGTATTGTCATACTCATCTGTAAGAGGACCACCACTATACCCCTGGAATGAGAAATAAGTAAATGAAACAAGCTGATAAATTTGATAGGAATATTTGAATTAATCGTACATTACATGCAACTACTGGAATACGCAAAATTGGATTTATGGATTTGACGCAAATTTGTGAGTCAGAACATTTAACATAATAAAAACTAGGAGCCGGAAAATTGATAAACCCCCAATCAAATTGTAAAAATCTGCTGACACTCCCTAATTCATATACAATATCGTAAACTCCAAATCCAGACATGACAGCTAACCGTTCATCTGGTGGTTGGTATTGATCAGAAGCCGGTAATTTAACAATACCCAAACATGGATTTAAACCAAGGGGTAACGGGTCTCTCAACTAATTTGAATAGATTTTGTATAATATTAAATTGTTCATGAATAAATTTTTATTAATTAACTTACCCTCAAAATGGCTATATCATTTTTATGTTCTTCCAAATTATTGAGTGTGTAAGAATGTGGCATAAAAATAAATTGAACGTCACGATATACTGCAGATAGTCGATCTAATAAATCTACAGTTCCAGCAACTATGTTAATTGATCTATTATTGAACTGGTGAGAATTGTAATCAGTAACGCAATGAGCAGCCGTTAAGATGTGCCATTTGTCAATAATACTACCACCGCAAAAATGTTCAACGCAATCAGACCGGTGTTCAACTAAGCGTTGCAATGAAACTTGATGAGGAAAAAATCCGGGCTGTGCAAATCCTTTCGAAGCTGTTCTCAATTTCCCTGGTATTTTTCAAAAAACCATGCAAAATATATATCTATTTACAAGATTATGGATAAAAATTAATAAAAACCTTGATGTGCACTAACTGCTATTTATCGCAGTGACTAGATTAAATCCAAAAAATAAAATAAAAAACAATTTATGTAACATTTCAAGTAAATTTATGCAGTGTCAAGATTATTTTAAATATACCCGCAGTGTGTACCAAGCACGTCAAACTCAACGTTAAAAAATTTTTCTGTAAATTAATTAACCGTCATACGTAAACTTCTAAAGTACTAAAAAATTTTTATGATTTTTTCGTGAACTACTTCAATCATTCAATTGGTTCAAAGGTTCAAGGTGAATTTCACGTCAGTAGACTTATTTGTATACCATAATCTTGATATATTATGTATGTAAGTGCGAAATATTATATGTGAAAATTAATATTATTATCAAAATTATATTAACATTGTAACATACTTTTATTTCATAGTTAATAATTTTTTTCGTTTCTTTTCGAATGTTTTTAGCGGACATTACAAACCACTCGGTTGGGAAACTCTACTGCATTATTATGTGATTGTTCTATCGAAACAATAGTGGAATCTAAGTGATTAAGAAGTACTTTATTGATAAAATCCAAAAAAGCTGAAACTCTAGTGAATCTGGCAACATTTCCACACCGTTCATAAACTTTTTCACTAACGATACCAATAAGTGTATTGTTAACGTCATCGTAGAGAGGACCCCCACTGTCACCCTAAAATAAAAAGTATTAAATTTTAGAAAATCGAAAAACTCGCGCAATAATTATCAATTAAATCAATCTTACATAGCATACTCCTTCCAAACGATTAACAAGCATGCTTAGCGGTATGACACAAACTTGTGAGTCTAAACATCCCTTTGGTTCAGGGAAATTTATGACACCATTAGCATATCGTAAATATCGGCTCTTTTTGCTATTTCTGAATGAGCCATTTTTTAATTGGAATTCTTTGTAAACTCCAAATCCAGACATGACTGCGTTTTGATTATCAGGGGGTAAGTACTGATCAGATGCGGGTAGTTTAACGGCGCCCAAATACGGATGAGATCCAAGGGGTAACGAGTTTCTTAACTATTATGAATAAATTTAAGTATCATAAATTGTTGATGTAGCAATCCTTATAAACATACTTACCCTTAAAATAGCTATATCATCTTCAAATTTGTCTACATCATTGAGTGTGTAAGAATGCGGCATGAAAATAAACTGAACGTCATGATATATCGCATTTGCTTTATTTAGTAAATCTACCGTTCCAGCTATTGCGGTAATTGAGTTATTATTGAATTGATGAGAATAGTAATCAGTAACGCAGTGAGCAGCTGTTACGATGTGCCATTTGTCAATGATACTACCCCACAAATATGTCTAGTGCAATTATCACCTTTCAAACCTTGCAACGAAACTTGATGTGGAAATTGGCCGGGCAGTGCGAATTCTCCTTCAATTATTCGTAATTTTTCTAGTTAAAAAAAAAAATTTGGATACCTTCATTTAAATGTATTTCAAATATTACGAAATTGCGATGAAAACTTAAGTTAAACGTACTGCTATTTATCACATTGATAAGGCATAATCTAAGAGATATAATAAAAAATAATTTATTCATCTTTTTTGGTAAATTTACTTATAATATTATTTTAAATATATTCAACGTCTAAAACAAGCGCGTCAATTTAAAATCTATAACATTTTACGTACACTCGAAAATTTTTCATGCGACTGATTTTCCGTAAGTCATTAAAGAATATTAGAATGTTTTATGATTTTTTCGTGGATCACCTCAATCATCGAATTAGTATACTATACGAAAAAAATTCATATTTTATTTTGTTCTCAGCACAGAGAAACTTGAATAACAAAATTTGTAAGAGAACAAAGAACAGTAAAAAACATACCCTTCGATGTCCGACGTATCTTTTTAACCCTTCGGCGTTATAATTTATTCCGAATATTAAACTTCGAATCGAGCTGAGACGAAGATATATTTTCTTCAATATCATTTTTAATTATCTTTTAAATACTACTTTTGGCTTCATAAATATTAACATGATTCAACAGTTTTAAACCCTAGTTACAAATTTTTCGATTGGACAACTCAATTGGAAATGGAAATTTATCTGTATGCGTTACACCATCGTGCAAATGTTCACATATGAAACAACATTTAATGATTTAATTTAAAAGAGAATACATGATCTTTTAATTCATCTAAGCTTTTCATTGTGTAAAACCGAATATATAGAAAAATTCCGCACATGCGCATGGACCGAATTAGGCCAAATCGTAATATTTTTAGGCGGAAATTGAAGGTTTTCTCAATTTTTATACTAGTTATAGTTAACTTTGAGCTTGGATAGCATTCGTTACAGATTTCTAGTGCAGTTGTTTGCATTCAGGCTAAATTTCATGCAGATCGGATGAAAATTGTCAAAGTTATGACGAAAAAATACAATTAGTTCTTTATCAACTGAATGTTGAAAAAAAATATTTGTTAACTTTGCATATATTTAGCATTCATCAGGTATCAACATTCAGTCTGTGAGAACTGCTTTAGCAAAGAAAATGAACTTACATGGAACATTTGTGGCTGCGAGAGATTTAAGAGGCACATACACGAATAGACCTCACCACTACCCAGTAGAAATAACGAATCTAATCATTAGTCACATCAAAAGCTTCCAGACTGTCGAGTCACATTATGTGAGAGCAGATACGCAAAAAAATTATTTACTGGCAAGTTTAAGCATTTCCAGAGTGAACAGAATGTTGAACGATGAATTGAGCCAAGCTGAAATGAAGAAAATTAATATTTCTCGTCAGTATTATGCCAGAGTGTTGCAAGAAAATTTTAATCTTGGCTTCCACAAACCAAAAAAAGACAAGTACGTAAGGAACTGAATTTCATCTATTTTTATGACGATTGTAAATGTGTGTATGTATGTGTGTGTGTGTCGGGTTTTCAAAATTTCAGTACGTAATAATACCTTAATAAATAGACTGATTTTCTGAAGTACGATATAAAAACATTGTAATAGTACTGATTTTTTTAAAGCTGAAGTCGATCAATTTTGATGAAAATTGACTAGAAATAGCGAAATTTATAAAAAAAAAAAGTTTTCAGCTGTGAATCACTAACAATTTAAATTATGTTTTAAAAATTAATTAATAAAATATTCCAAATGTTTATAGTTTAATTAGGATAAATATTTTATACAAATTATTTCAACTCTATTTCAATTTAAATTCAGATGCGCCCTGTGTCACCAATATAAGGAATCAACCCCGGAACAAAAAGAGCTTCTGAAAGATCGGAGAATTGAGCACTTGAAAAATAAAAAAATTGCTCGAAAACTTGTTAATAAATCTGTGATTGAAGCAAACTCCGATTCGTCAATTGCTGTTATACATTTTGACTTTCAAAAAGTATTAACAACACCAAAATGTGAAGTCTCAAATTTGTACTACATGTCCAAAGTTCTACCTCTTCTACCTCTTGTTTTTATCGTCTACTTTCTGTTTTTCTTTTCAGCAGTGGTGTGTTATTTTTCTTTATATTTTCCGGCGTAACGATCTCTCCATCTTCTGTGACGTCTAAGCTCTGTAGCCACTCTTTGTTGTTTGAAAAAGATGAAATTAATATTAATAATTGATAATTTGCATCGTTAGAGTACAAATATAATAATGAATTACAAACAACGTAGGTTGTGAACAATATAATAATGAAAGGTACTCACCGCTTTCTAAAAAAACTTTGGCCTGTAGTATTGTTTTTTGCATTGAGAGACAAAAACATAAACCTCAATGTTTAGATAATTATAAATCTGCTTGTGAAGTATTATTTTCCATTGGGTGTAGTAGGGCATGAGTGCATTTATATATTTTTGGAGCTGATCCAAAGCTTTGTATTTACTCCATGATGAGGAGAAAAAGGCTGAATCGTCAGCAAAGAAGGCATTTTCTATATTTTCTTTTTTTGGAATATCATTGATATATATTATAAATAGTGATGGCCCAAAAATCGTACACCGCGAGAGCAGGCTGGCTTATAAGCTCGCGGCCTTACTCACTCGCATGAGGGTACTACGATGGGTCATAGACGCCACCTAGCGGCAGAGATCTAATCAAGTATTAAATTTGACTTGTTATGACCTGGCAACTAATTTTGGCACATGTTATGTATGGAACAAGAAGGTAGCAAAAAAAGGCTCAAATGAGGTAGCATCAATATTGATGCGACAGATTGAACATATATTGTCTTCAAGACCCCAAGTCAACATCAGAACTGTGAGCGATAATTGCACGGGTCAAAATAAAAATAAAAATGTGTTCACAATGTTGATCATGATGGCCGTTTTGTACAACGTTAAGATTACACACACGTAACATGATGATATATTTTTGGCTATTATACAAAGAGAAACATGACGCTTGAGGTAGTTCTCTCAATATATAAATTACAAATCGGCATATGTCTAGAAAAAATCTGGAAAAATTCATACGCTTTTTTTTCAATTTTACAAATTCTAAAATATTTTTGTTCAAATTTAAAATTTTTGGTAGAATTCATATTTATAGAGTTAAAAAATTTTAACAATGCGTTATTTTAAAATCACGCTCAGCGATTGACGCTTGTTAAATTTCATCATGAACATCGTGAATTTTCTCTCTGTGTGTAAAGATTAAAATTCTCAAAAATGTCTTTTTGAGTTTGAACTGATTATATTTCATTTTGTTCTTTTACACATTTCTAGAAGTTGGGCACACCCAAAGTGCAGGAGCATAGCACGATATATGCATAGCATGATTGAATCATATACAAGGCATCGGGAAATATTTACTCAAGATCAATGGGCTAAATCAATGAAAAAAGCATGCCACAGTAAACGATATTTACTACACCAAATCGACCAAAATTGGATTAAAGATTTCAGTGAAATGGCTAGAATGTTTAACTGGGCAAAACTGCACACTAACGACGTCCGAGACTTGAAAAAAAAAACATTTTAAAACAATGATGCAAAATTTGTGGATACCTGCAAAGTATTTTTATTTTTGTGACATATGTAAATTCGTAAATGTTTCATTTCACGTCAACACTTTCAGCGCCATGCTACGCGGTATTAAATAGTCAAAAGTCGAGGATTCGACTATTTAATACCGTGAGGCACGGTACTGGAAGAGTCTCTCTGGGTGACCTCTGAGTCTTCTCTGATTGAAAATGAGCAGAAAATCGAAAATCGGCTTTTTCGTGAGCATTTTTTCATTCAATTCTCTCTCCGCGGCGTTTCTTAGAATTGTGACCTCTTGTTTTTATCGTCTACTTTCTGTTTTTCTTTTCAGCAGTGGTGTGTTATTTTTCTTTATATTTTCCGGCGTAACGATCTCTCCATCTTCTGTGACGTCTAAGCTCTGTAGCCACTCTTTGTTGTTTGAAAAAGATGAAATTAATATTAATAATTGATAATTTGCATCGTTAGAGTACAAATATAATAATGAATTACAAACAACGTAGGTTGTGAACAATATAATAATGAAAGGTACTCACCGCTTTCCAAAAAAACTTTGGCTGAATACCATTTACTCTCCCATTTCACATAAGTTTTCCCGCGTGAAGTTTTTAAATGTTTTTCATCAACTACGTCGATTCGTCGACTATCAGTGTAAATGACTAAGGAAAACATTTTATTATTTTAGTGTCTTCGAGAAAATTTATTGAGACCCTGCTGAGTTGAACTTTCCTTTCTTCAGCTTGACAAACGTGAATGCAGTTACAGATAAACGTAAATTAAACTCCAACCTCACTTTTTTTAGAATTGAAAAAAAAACCTATCGACGTCACCTCGCTTTGAATAAATGTCACGAGAATTAAATTATTCGCGCTCATACCTAAGAGACTATAAACTATAGAGAAAAGGAACCGAATCTAGAGTAATGCTCACAGCAGCAGCAGCAGCAGCAGCAACAGTAATAGCAACAATGACCGCTTGCGTAGGGCGCGCGTACAAAACTACAGAAATCAAAAGCGTAATTGCGGTCGTAGTCTCAGTTCCGAAGACGAATATTCTATACTAATTCAAGCTCTGACGACGGCGATGACTTTTTTAGCTCAAATTCTTGTAGCTAGTCTTCCGATTCGAGCTCTGACTTGTCCCAAGAATTGACGAATTTTGCCATAATTTCGGCGTAATTTCGCCGTATATTTTGGATCCGCAAAATTTTGGATCAATTTTTCAAAATTTGGCCCAAAATTTCGAGTAGTTTTGGAGAAACTACGAAAACCTGGAGTTGTAGTTTGGGGTAGTCTCCTGCGTCAAGGTTTTTGCAGGTTTCGACCGAAGACCAAGTTCGGCATTGCTTGGTCGAAACTTTTCGATTTTTACGCAGGATTGTTTTTCTTGACGGCGTTTCACAAACAGGTTTTTTTTCATAGTACATTTCATTGTGTTTTTTTTCATAAGCACCGGCGATATAAGTATTAAAAAATTGTTTTTATGTGCGCGTGGATTTTGTAAGTGACTTACGCGACAATATCAGTATTTCATCCATCCAGCGCAAAATACTGTAGAGTATTAAAACTTTTATGATATATTCGTGGGTTACGTTAGTCGTAGAATTTGTTCAAATATTTAAGTTGAATTTTTCACCAGCAGTATTATTGGTATAGGACTATTGGACACCGAAAATGAACAGCAAAATATTTTTCAGTTTGTTTTTGGGTCTCAAGTTAATTGTTCTGATTAATAGCAGTAAGTGTTTTTTAATCCTCGTTTTAAATTACTCTTAATTCGACTTGTTTTTCAAACCTCGTTAGAGAAATCACGCATAATCGAAGGTGAATATGCGTTGCCTGGACAATTCCCGCATCAAGTTTCAATACAAGCCATGACTTTGGATAATTGTACTGATCATCTTTGCGGTGGCAGCATTATCGACGAATGGCATATCTTAACGGCAGCTCATTGCTTCACCGACGAGTTCACCCATCAATTTGTCGATAGGCCACTGACTGTAGTTGCTGGAACTGTAGATTTACTAAATCGCAGCTCAGGCATATATCATGACGTTCTCGAGGTTTTCACACCATTTTCTTATACGCTCAATGGCTTGGATGAGTTCAATCATGATATAGCAATTTTAAAGGTGAGCTATTCAAATTTTGTATCATAATTTCAATGAGACTTATTTCAATATTTTAATCATTTTTTTTTCATTTTCTAATAATTAACAATTATATTTATAAATCACAGTTACGAGACCCGTTACCCCTCGGTTCTCATCCATATTTGGGCGTTGTGAATTTACCTGCTTCCGATCAATACTTACCACCTGACAATCGAACTGCAATCGTGTCCGGATTCGGGGTTTACAATCAAACAGATGGACCGTATTTCCAGATAATATCGAGTCCCAAAAGTCGGTATTTGAAATTCAATTATGGAACGATTAATGTTCCTGATCAGGATGGTTGCCTCGACACGCAAGTTTGCGTCGAAGCACTGAAACTACAGTACGGTTATTTGGAAGGAGCCTGCTACGTAAGCCTATAACTCTACACATCTCATGTCTTGGAAATTCATTGTTCCCAATCGATCCTAAAATTTACAATTTTAGGGAGATAGCGGCGGCCCTCTTTACGACGAGACAACCAACACTTTGATCGGTGTTGTTAGTAGCAAACGTTATGATTGGTGTGGAAATATAAGTAGATTCACGAGAGTTTCAGCCCACCTAGACTTTATCCATCAAGTTGTTGCTGACAAAATAGACAGTACTATTCTGTACTCGACACAATCACACAACTATGGATCGCAGTATCATAAATATACTGTGTGTGACATGGATTGAAAAAAACTTTTTTGAAGACTTACGATTACACCGATAAAAAAGTAAAAAGACCCGATTTTTCGCCCGATTTAGAGTTTCCAGTCGGTGAGATTTTAAATTCTTTCTGTGTCCTTAAAAATAAATTTCAACATTTCTAAAGTCTACGGATTTTTCTTATAAATCCAGAGTTGAATTTTTCAGATTACTCTTCAGATCGAATAAATTTTTAATATACAAAACTCTGATGTGTTATTGGGCTGGTTTGGATCTAAAACTGTAGAAATGACTAACAAAGTTTTGTTAGCTTGGTTTCCATGATACATTCATCTGTAACTCAATTGAATATAAAATTACTGACGAGAGTCGAAAATTATTTGTTACATAGCATTATTTAAAGAAAATCAGATAGCCGTGAATAAGCATGCCTGGCTCTCAATTTTTAGTAAATAAAAGTTTACTAGATAAAAAATTACAAAAATGCAAAACAATTTAATGTCTAAAAAGTTTATAATTGACAATAACGAGAATACAGTCAAAAACATGAAGGATATATGTACAAACACTTTGAATTCATCCGATTTGTGATAAATAAATTTTTTTCTTTTCTCCATTTTTGTAAAAAATCATAGCGCAGGAGGATTATAGAATTATATTAAGTGCATGATCGATGAACCAAGTGAATTTCTTTTTGCATTTGTCTAATTGATTCGAGTAGATCCTTCGTTTGAATGTTTTTTTACACCTATCGCATTCGAAGGTAATGGGTCTTATGATGCTTTTTGAGATGTCTATTGGTTGAAAACGTTGATTCGCACTAATCACGTGCCTGTAATTTGTACCACTTCAGATCGCATTGATAAGGGCTTCGTATCACATGTATCACATGCTTAAGTAGTAACAATATGCGCCAATCTAACGTGTTTTCAAAGATTGCTTTTAAATAAAAATGACTTTCCGCAAATATTGTATGTATGTTACAATATGTATGTGACACTATAAGTATTAGAAATTCATTTTTATATGCAAGCAACTTTTTCAAACAACTGATTACATGTTGAGCGTAACCCACTGTAGAGTATTAAAACTTTTATGATATATTCGTGGGTTACCTCAGTCGTAGAATTTGTTCAAATATTTAAGTTAAATTTTTTATCAGTAGTATCATTGGTATAAGACTGTTAAACAACGAAAATGCAGAGCAAATTATTTTTCAGCCTATTTTTGGGTCTCAAGTTAATTGTTCTGATAAATAGCAGTAAGTGTTTTATTATCCTCGTTTTAAATCACTCTTAATTCGACTTGTTTTTCAAACCTCGTTAGAGAAATTGCGCATAATCGAAGGCGAATATGCGTTGCCTGGACAATTCCCGCATCAAGTTTCAATACAAGCCATGACTCTGGATAATTGTACCGAACAAGTTTGCGGTGGCAGCATCATCGACGAATGGCACATCTTAACGGCAGCTCATTGCTTCACCGACAATATTACCCATCAATTCATCGATATGCCACTGACTGTAGTTGCTGGAACTGTAGATTTACTAAATCGTAGCTCTGCCTTGTATCACGATGTTCTTTATGTTCTCATTCCATTTTCTTTTTCGCTCAATGGTCCAGGAGATTTCAACCATGACATAGCAATTTTAAGGGTAAGTTAATGAAACATCGTATAATATTTCCAATTACGACATAATTTAATATTTTAATCTTATTTTTTGCTTTTCAACAATTTATCATTTATTTACTTTGTTAAAAATAGTTGAGAGACCCGTTACCCCTCGGTTCTCATCCATATTTGGGCGTTGTGAATTTACCTGCTTCCGATCAATACTTACCACCGGATAATCTAACTGCAATCGTGTCCGGATTCGGAGTTTATAATCAAACAGATCTACCGAATGGCGATATAATATCGGGAAATAAAAGTCCGTACTTGAAGTTTTTTTATGGAACCATTAATGTTCCTGATCCAGATGGTTGTCTCGATACACATGTATGTGTCGAATCACTGGGACTACAAAACGGTTATTTGGAAGGAGTGTGCTACGTAAGCCTATTATAACGAGATATACTTTTGTGAAAATAACATTTGAATGATAGTATGCAATTTATTGTTTCCGATCGCTCTCAACCCTTAAAATTTTAGGGAGATAGCGGCGGCCCTCTTTACGACGACATAACCAACACTGTGATTGGTATCGCTAGTTACTCACTTTATCCTTGGTGTGGAAATATTAGTAAATTTACGAGAGTTTCAGCCTACCTAGATTTTATTAATCGAGTTCTTGGAAGCAGAGTCGACAGCACTATTCTGTACTCGGGACAATCGCACAACTATGGAACGCAGTATCCGCAATATACTGTGTGTGACATGTAGTGAAATAGTTTTTTTGACAAGTCATACATTGTACTGAAGAAAAAGTGAAAAGGCCAGATTTTTTGACCTCATTCTGTCAGTTTTTTTGTATACTTAAATGATTGAGTTTTAAAATGATTACGGTCGGTGCACTGAGTCCTTGAATGAATTTCAACATTACAAAAGCGTGAAAGCATATTTTTATAAAATCAAAATTGAAATTCATAGTACTTATTAAAATCGAAGAAATTTTTGGTATAAAAAGCTTAGTTTTATTATTCAGTTTAAATTGGTATCACATAAAAAAAATTTGTTGTCATTTCTATAGCCTTCGATCTAAACGAGAAGTTTGGTCAGCTTGGGTTGCCCGTTAGGCAATGCCTGATACAGTCGTAGGTAGCTCAAAAGAATTTAAAATTGCTAAACAAACTTAAAAATTACTTTTATAGCACAGTGTGGTATAGGTTCACATTCATGGCACGCTTTTCTGTGGCATAAGTTGCACGTTCTAGCACTGCTGCGTTCGCATCACACTCGCACACGCTCGTGCGCTAACCTCACTTCGCGCTACCAGAAGTGCGACTCATGGCTCGGAAAAGGGGACATAAATGTGAACTTTGCACAGTATTATAAAATGTTGTTCGATACTCAGGCCATAGGGGACACTTTTCGGCCCAGCTATTAGGACCCTCGCTGTGCTCGGGCCCTAAACTACGCCGTGCCAAAAAGTGTTACTTATGGCCCTTGTATCGAACACTACTATTTTGCTTCTACGCTCGAATTAGATACTTTTTTGCCGCTGTGCTCGAGTTAGATACCTTTTTGCCTCTGCTCGCGAGTATCCTTCTTGCTACAGATTTGGAATAGATACCTTCCTGCGCTGGGGCTACGATATAATAAAATAGACATTGACAATATTTTTCAAACAATGTCGTCACAGAAAAAAATGAATAATGTAAAAATTAAAAGTATATGGGCTAAATCGCGTCAACTGTCCCCCCCTCTTTTTGTTTTGATTTTTCATATTTTATTCTGCTTTCCAAGAGTGAATATGAAAAAATGATTGAAACATGATTTTTTATGTAAAATTTGATGAGGAATTCAAGTTTGATGTCAAAAATCATATTCATAAACTCCAAGTACCTTAATTCCCCAAAAAACAGCTTCAGGAGCAAAAATAAACATGTTTGATCCAGCGATATGGCCAATATTGTAATATGTTTGTCGATACACCAAAATACAACTTCTAATAAATTTCGGTAGTTGGCAGACAAACAGAATTCATTATTGAACATGATATGAGTCAAGAATAGAGGAAATCTAGAGAAAAACCATGTTTTTTTGACACATAAGAAGGTCAATAATGAATTCTGATCGTCTGCCAACTACCATTTATCAGAATACAATTTATCAGAAGTTGTATTTTGGTGTATCAATGAACATATTACAATATTGGCCATATCGCTGGATACGAACATATTTATTTTTGCCCCTGAAGCTGTTTTTTGGGAATTAAAGTACTTGGAGTTTATAAATATGATTTTTGACATCAAATTTGAATTCCTCATCAAATTTTACATAAAAAATCTTGTTTAAATCATTTTTTCGTATTCACACTTTGAAAGCAGAATAAAATATGGAAAATTAAATTACAACTCTGATCCAGGGGGAAGAGGGGGGGACAGTTGACGCGATATAACCCATATACACGCGTCTGAAAGCTGCTACTTGTTTAAAGCATAAGGATGTCAAATCATGACGTCAAACATGTCCTAAGTTTTATAATACCATTTACCATGAGACGCCAAATCATGATGGTAAAAATCAGTTACCTTAAGATATGAAAAGGTCTAATAATCAGTATAATTTTTAATTGACTAGTAATTAACTTTCTTTTGAATTGTCAAAATTCAAAAGTGAAGCGCTTATTTGGATGCAGTTAAATACATTTATTTTTCGCATATTTATAAAAAAAAACTGGTTTTTTTATTACTCTTTTTATTTTTTTATTATTAAGTACGTAATAATTTGAAATAAATTCTCATACTTACTAATGTAAATTTCACCTATCATTTATGCATTGGTAGTGTCATCGGCTAGAGGCACGTAAAACTGCTGGTAATAAATAATTTAGTAAAGTGTAAGATAAAAATTAAAAATGTAACCTAATTATTATTACAAAAATAAAATGTTAATTCCATTTCTGCCACGTGTGACCATTATAATTGGGAAAAACTTTACTTCGTACGTGCCTTTAAATTTTATATGTGTCAACGTTAGCTGATGCAAAGTTTTAAAAAAATTTTATTCATTTTTCGTGCAATTAATAAATATGCAAGTTTTCGAGCATTCGAATTGATGTTTTAAAACAGTCACTGCATAGTAATGAGATCGGAATATCATAAGACATGAAGAAAAAATCTTATTTCAGTCTAATTATGGGCTTACAATTAGTTGTGCTGATTAATAGCAGTAAGTGTTGAACATTTCAAACTTTTTTTTTCCTACTCGTTACTTAAAAATTACTTATTTATCAAACGATTTTAGAAAGATTAAGAATAGTTGAAGGCGAATATGCATTACCTGGGCAATTTCCACATCAAGTTTCGATCCAAGCTATGACTCTTGATAATTGCACTCAACACGTTTGCGGTGGTAGTATAATCGACGAACGGCACATCTTAACGGCATCCCACTGCGTTACCGAAGAGCTTTTCCGCGAATTCCTCGATATACCGTGGACTATAGTCGCGGGAACAGTCGATTTAAAAGATCGCAGCTCAGGTGTGTATCGGGACGTCGAAACCATTTTCATACCAAATTCCTATATTTTCAATGACTACGGAGATTACAACGACGATATAGCCATTTTAAAAGTGAGTTACAAAAATTATATATTAACAATTAATAATTTATTAACAATTGACAATTGGTAAATTTATTCAACATAGCTGAGAGAAGCCTTACCTCTTGGCTTTCATGATTATTTGAATGCTGTTAATTTACCGGATTCTAATCAATATTTACCACCGGACAATCGAACAGCTGTCATATCCGGATTCGGAGCTTATAATCAAACCGCTCTTGCAAATGGCACTTTAGTTACGGGACCTATGAGTCAATTTTTACGATTCGTTCATGGTATGATAAATGTTGACAATCAGGAAGATTGCCTCGACTCAGAGATATGCGTCCGATCCCCGAGACATCAAGAAGGAGACTGCTATGTGAGTCAAACATAAAAAAATTTTTAAAATTAAAAAAATTTTGAATCAACCGATTGTGCATATTTAATTGTCACTTTTTAGGGCGACAGTGGCGGTCCTCTCTACGACGAAGACAACAATACCCTGATCGGCATCGTCAGTCACTCCGATCATGAATCTTGCGGAGACACATCGAAATATACGAGAGTTTCAGCTCATTTGGACTTTATTTATAACGTATTAACTGAAAACATTGATGACACTATTCTTTGGCACTGGCGATCGCACAAACATTCATTGGAATATCCAAAGCTGACTGTTTGTGACATATGATTAAATAGTATTAAAGCTGAAACCTTATATTTTTGCAACTATTTCTATTGGTTATAACGA
Organism: Trichogramma pretiosum; assembly: GCF_000599845.2. Classification (NCBI taxonomy): domain Eukaryota; kingdom Metazoa; phylum Arthropoda; class Insecta; order Hymenoptera; family Trichogrammatidae; genus Trichogramma; species Trichogramma pretiosum. The sequence continues at coordinate 2,117,449 of NW_019641225.1, forward strand.
GATAACGATGAAAGTGAAAGATGTTGATTCAAAATTGCGAAGAAATTAGAGTAGCTATATCTTAATTAAAACTATAAAAAAAAATTTGATACAATGACAAAGTAATTATTATTTGAATTTATTAAATATTTGATAAATTCAATCATTTACCAGCTTCGAGTAAATTAAATGTATTTAATCAAACTCTAGATTTATGAATAACAAAACATACATAACTGAATTAAGCACTTTTTTCGATTGATCTATTAATTAAAAGTTACAGAATTTAAAATGATCCAATCAATAATTCGAGACAAATAAATATACTTGGGTTCTTAAATCAGTTCAGCAAATTATTTGTACTTTCAAACTTACTCCTAGATGGTGCATCAAAAACTCGCGAGAGGCAAAAATGCTGCAAACTACTATATAAGGATCTTCGAGATAATTAATGCCTCACAATACCTACACTACCTATTGAAACTTTACTGTTTCATAAATACTCGCCAAATTGAAGGGAACCAACGTAAAATACGATATTTGCTCGCGCAAGTGTAGCTTCTCGCGAGGCGCAACGATAAGCTCGTCGTGATTTCAAATCGATTTTCACATAAGGTAAAAAATTTATTCCGCTTGCGTAGTGTTTCAAACGATTTTTATGAATTTTTCGTGTAATGTTCGCATTCGAATTGCGCTTTATTTTACGTTACCTGTTGCTACGTGTTAAATAAAATATTCAAGTCGAATTTGTGCCAAATCATAGCCAGTATTAAAATTCAACCAAAAATGTTCAACAAATTTTTTCCCCTCGTATTTTTGCTTTTTTATTTCATTGTCGCAATTGATAGCAGTGAGTTTTCATCTGTATATTAATCAATATATTTCATACGTTAAATTTGAATTTTTCGTACGTCAGAAAAATCGAGAATAGTCAACGGTGACTTTGCCTTACCGGGCCAATTTCCGCACCAAGTCTCGATTCAGTATGTCACCGCCGACGACTGCACCTATTTCGGCTGCGGCGGCAGCATCATGGACCAGTGGCACGTCATAACCGCCGCTCACTGCGTCACGGACAACGTCACGCACGAGATCCTCGACCTGCCCTGGACAGTAGTCGCCGGAACGGTGGACCTGAAGAATCGCGGAGTCGCCGTTTATCACGACGTTCACATGGTTTTCATACCAAAGTCATTTATGGACAATAGCCCGGGAGATTTGAATCACGATATAGCAGTTTTGAGGGTATATACGAATCGCAAAAGTGTAATCTATCGTTCGACGATCGACACTTTTTATCAATTTTATAGCTGAGACGTCCGTTACCGCTCGGCATCCATCCCTACTTAGGATCGATTCAATTACCCAGAGCAGATCAGTATTTACCACCGGAAAATCAGACGGTGGTCATGTCTGGATTCGGTACTTACTACCAATCTCGTCAACTGAATGGCGACGTAACGTCGGGCCCGATAAGTCAATTTCTACGTTTCGCGCAAGGAATCATAAACGTTCCGGATGCTTGGGGATGCGAAGACTTTGAAGTATGCGTCGAGTCATTGGGAAGGAGACAAGGTTATCTGCAAGGAACTTGCTACGTAGGTTTGATTCCGAACGTTCGATCAACGGTACTCGATGTAATTGAACGATTGTATTTTCAGGGTGACAGCGGCGGTCCACTTTACGACGAAAAGACCAACATTTTAATCGGAGTCATCAGTTACTTCAATTACGCGGCATGTGGAGACATAGCCAGATTTACAAGGGTGTCGGCTCATCTGCCTTTTATTGCTGACGTCATATTTAACAATTTCGATGTCACTGTATTATGGTGGAGGGAACTATTACATAATTTGGAAGGAATGTTTCCTCTTCTTGCTGTTTGCGACATTTAAAAAGCTATAAGTGAAAAACATAAATATATATTGAGAAAAATCTGACAGATACAAACTCATCAACTGGTTTAATTTTTTTATTGTACTTGAATGTTGTGAAAATTGATTTTATATATAATTTCTAAGTTCAATAAGATTGTCAACTATGCAAAATCATTTCAAATATTTAATCAATGTAAGTATTTATCATCCTTTGAATTTTTTATTTTAGATATAATGATCATTTCTATTACGAATGATTTCCCAAAATTATTTTCCAAAAACTCAGATGTTTCAGATGTGATTTCCTTTTTATTGATTTTTTGTAAATAATACTGAAATAAAATTGGATCAAAAAATTTAAAACTAAGAAAATTAGTTTATTAAAATTTCTATCAATGACATAAAAAATCTCCATAATTTAGTAAAATCAGACATACTAAGAGATACTACACATATTCTTATCATTATCATACAATTATGTACATTACAATTTTTAGCCTTTCCGGGTCTATTTTAGCCCTCGGGCGATTTTATCATCGACGATCGTGTCACAGCACAGCACCGCGTTGCAAAAGTACCACGGCCAGGCGCGGCATACGAGTCGCGGGTACATACTGCAGGGGAGTCCGATTCGTGTTGTCCTTTGCGTTGACGTCGACCCTCAGATTTTTCTCGTCGCAGATCCTGAGGAACAGCTCTAGGAAGTCGTCGTCCTTTCTTCTCTGGCAGATGAAGTGCAGAGCAGTCATTCCTTGCGCGTCGGCCTTGTTCGGATCGGCGCCGTTCTTCAGCAGCAGCTCGGTGACTCCTCTGCGATCCTCCTTCACGGCCAAGTTGAGCGGCAAGATATCCACCTTCGGCATGAAGCAATTGGGATCCTGTCCGGCCTCGAGGAACTTAGCGACGGCGTCGTCGCAGCCCCACGCGCACGCCGTGTGGAAGTGCGTGTTCACCTCGTAGTGGTAGTTCAACTCGAATTTGTCGTAAATCTTAAAGAGCTCGCGCATCATGGCGGCTTTGTTGTTGAACGGGTGCGGAGCGGCCCACAGTATCGCCGTGCAACGTCGCAGCACCGGCTTGCCGTCCTCGCCGACTTTCGGCTCTCTCTCGTCCGTGTAGCCGCTGTTGATCACGAACTGGAGGATTTTTTCTCTCTTGAACGAATTCCAGCGTCGACTCTTGTGCGTTATGCATTCCATGAGGAGAAAATTCATCTCGGCGTTGTGAAAGATGTGCCGGAAATTCGGAGGTGGGCCCAACCAATCTTTGATCAAGGAATAAAATTTTGGGATGAATTTGCTTCGATCCTCTGGATTCGCCCAATCGGTCCTAGCGTTTAAGCTCTTTAATTGCTCTAAGCTCGTGAGAGATCGCTCGGGGCGATTCGAGCTGCCGGGCGCACACATAATTGCTGCCGTACTGCACACTGACACACGAGCACGCGATCGATTATTATAGTCTCAATATTTTTTTTTCTTATTTTTCACGAGACTCACTTGCTGCGGCCGATACGATCTCTCTGCGACTGATCTGCCGTGTGTTATGGCGAATTATTAATTATACCAACTAAACGATACACAATGATCTGTATAGGTAAACATGCGCGCGATCTTATTGTGTCGTTTGAACGAGCGAATAGCTCCAGAATAACGAAATTTTGCTTCGCTTGAAAATGAAATTTTTCCCATATTCTGGGCCTTAGAAAGATATTGTACATACATAAATTGACGTACAGTTTAATGCCTTTTCAAAATCTGGCCTCAGATTTAAGATTCGATGCTTAGTTAAAAAGTTATGGTTGTTTAAACAAACAAAAAATTGTCAAAATTTTGGCAAAACATAGACTTTGAGAATATTATTCGAAGTGTTGCAGTGAAAAACTCTAAATTAAAAAATTTCTAAAGGTGATCATGAGTGTAGAAATAACTTAAAGAATTTTTACGGATGTTTATGCATATATAATCATGCGAGAAAATGCTGAAAGAATGTATAATGTCTCTACTCGAAAACAATTGAGTGAAAATTTAAAAAAAAAATAAAGTCTTAGAATTGATCGAGGAACATTCTGAAATTTTTTCAGAATTTTCGGAGACAATTTTCCAATTTCTGGAAAAATCGTGTTTTTCAATTTCCCAAAATCATCTCTGAAAATACTAATAAAAATTTAGAATTTACCTCGATCAATTTTAAGACTTTTTGTAGCATAAAATTTATTCGTAAAATTAATTGTTTTTGAGATAAAAAATTAGTTGTGTTATTTATAAATATTTTACTTCATGGCCGTCATTTTGTTAGAAAAAGTGGTTGGAAAAATATGTAAAAATTCCCCAAATCCCTTCTAGATTAATGATCTCATCTGATCATATTTAAATCTTGAGTTTTTTACCGCTACGCTTCGAAAAAAATTTTTCAAGTCGATGTTGTGCACAAATTTACGGTTTTTTCGTTTAAACAACGATAAATATTTAATTAAGCACCAAATCCTAAGTCTCTGCCCGAATTCCGAAAAAACATTAAATTTGACATCAAACTATGTATGTGCAAAGTCTTTCTAAGGCCCAAAAGATGATACAACTTACATTTTCAGACGAAGCAAAATTTCATCATTCTAGACGTTAATGGGACTTTTGAGGTTTAGGATTTAAATTTTATATTTTTTTTATGCCACTATGAAGACAAAAGAAGAAGCATTTTTTTTATCACCCTATCCTAAGGTAACATGTTGCCCTCGCTGCGGAAAGTATTACTTTAGGCTGAGATTCCCTAAAAATTCCATTTGCTCCTATGTAGTGAAAGTCTCCAACCCTGGTTTTCGCTTCGGGTTGACTGAGGAATTACACATGCTCTGAGACTTTTCATCTTTTCACTCCCTCAATGCAAAATATATATGCTATTTATTTATTGCTGAATTGAAAATGAGATATGAGATTGGAATTTTTTGTAATCTTTATGCTGTTGACGTCATAAAAAAATCTATAGCTTTTCATCTATTTATTTTCCGAGAGTATGACGTAAGATTCTGAAAGTTCTCTTGGTACCTTCAAAACGGCCTACAGAGGGCAAAAAATCGTTGAGAACTTTTTATTTTTAAATTACTCGTTGGAAAAAGTATTTTATGATGGCGTATGCTAGATTTTAATGAATAAATTACTGTAGTACTGGTAACATTCAATTTTTTTCAGTAATTTCTAGTGTTGCGCTTAAATACTACTGATAAACTTGATATCGACTCGAACCCAATCATAGCATTTAGGGCTTTAAAGAAAAAATTTTCAAAAAATCAAAATTATTGTCTGATCGATACGATCAAAATAGACAAAAATTTTGGTGAAATGAAAATTTTTGTTAAAATCATTCTGTTACGGAGGATATGATAGTGTCACATTATTAACAATATTATAATAAAATACTGAATTTGAAAAAATATAAATATGGGCTTTTTAAATTTAATTACGCATTAAGAGTAACTAGTATCGATTAAATTATTTTATAATTAGAATTACATCGTAATTATGACATTTCATTAGTCATTGAAAGGTGTTAAGCCGAAGGAAAAAATGAATAAAAAAACGCTTAAATATCTTCGAGCACCAAAATTATCTTGACTTTGCTCTATTTGATGGCAACTGCAATCTCTTTTCTTCTGGGACACCACGAGTCAGAACGAAAGAAATTAGTGTGTAGCTGTGACCGATAAAGAATCGTAGCTTTATAAAATCGACACATGAAAAAAGAGCTTCAGTCGTTGTACAAAGTTTGAAGCCTCAAGTGCGTGAACATCGAGGGAAATATTTTCCTCTGTTCGAGTGAATTTTAGTGCGATAATCAAGTATCAGTACAAGGTAAAGAAAAACCGAAAATACGCGTGTGTGTGTGCCTCAATTTATCATTTAAAAAATATAGCAAAATTGAGATAGATTTCAAGTTTGTGATTTAGTGTTAACAATTCATTGACATTTTATTTTGAAAGAAAGAGTAATCATACATGTTTTACGCATGAAATATTGAAAAAAATCGTACACAATTTTTGAGTGAGTCATCTGTTTCGCGCACTTGTTGTGTAAATTTTCAATTTCAAACAAACGAGTAGAAACAAATGACGGTTTAGAGGTGCACGTAAAATAAATAGTGTACGCACAGCTCAGTTAATAAAATCGAATAATTCGATTCTCACGTCGTTAAAATCATCGACTCGTTAGCATCTAACTCATTATGATTTTTACTTTCACCGATAAGCGATGTAATTGTTTTTTAATGCGAGCGCGCTAGATTATGCGTCGGTGGCATCTTCGAGTGACTTTCACTCAAACGTCTTTTTTTACGTATTTTTTCCATAACAATATTTATTTTTAAAAATGTAATCCAATGTTCAAGTTAACCCACGTTTTGAACATTTTCGAAGTTCCGAGTTTTTCAAGTTTTCATAGTTTGATAAATCTTTCAACGCGTTTAAATAAAATCATGTATTTATATCTAAAAGAAAAACCGTCCATAAATGTTATATTCATCGAGATATACCAAAAATATGCCAAGCCTTTTATCATTATTTTTTTTTGTTGAAAAATCGCCATGCACTTTAATCATAAAATAGATAAATAGCTTAGATTTTTATTCATAACATGTGGTGAAATTTGTAAGATGTAGTTTAGCTATTCTAGCCCCAGTTACAGCAAGAAAATTGGATACACGACTTACAATGTACTCGGAAATACACTTCGAATATTTTTTATGAAACCGGTATTCTAAATTATTATTCCTATCGCTTTACAGAACGCCTTATTTTCAGTCATTTTCGGTAGAACATTTCATTGTTATTTTTTCATTTTGCACCTGATACGTTCAAATATTAAAAAAGTAATAAGTTTTAACGTTACTCAAAATTAATCTTTGATTACACTTATGTATAAAAATGTTCACATTTCAAACTGTTCATTGAGTATGGCGCGACGATCGGTAAAGGCGATCGTCTGCATGACAGTTACAGTGAGCTCGCGAGACTTTTCTCAGTTTGACTCTTTTGGAAGATATAGCCTATTTGTTAGAATAATTTAGTTAGAATATAATTAGGGCGTACGAGTGTGTGTTTTGATAATTAAACCAACGAATTAATTTTGTTTTGGTATACATCAAGTTTGAGCGTTGCGTCATTTTACAACACGAGATTCGCGGTGTTTACGTACGTTTAGGTGCTGTAAAATCTCTTAGGCAATACGAAACCGTTACACAATCATAAACTAATGCTCGACTGTTTACAATTTTTCAGATGCTGGCGTGTTGGGCGTGCGGCACTACGACGAACGCCAGAGAGGACGCTTGGTCGCTGCCCGTGCTCTATTGTCCCCCGTGCTACAACCACTTCTGGGATCTCGCGGTCGAAGCCGACAACAAGATCGAACGAAAACCCGTGCCACGCCCGAGAACGAGAATGTCGACGCGGAAGCCAATGATCGACGACGAAGGACCGACTCTCGGAGCGAGCTCACCCAAGCCCGCGAAGCGTCGGAAGCGAGTCACCTTTGTCGAGCCGAGTAGTTCCTCCGAGCCTAAGTTGGATGTCGAACACATAAGAAAAATCGCCGTGCAACTGGATCAGTTGACGAGGACGGCCTATAGCTACAGATTCAAACTTCAACGTAGGTACCGAAAGCTGCTGAAACTCCAAGAACGGGGCAGAGCTTCCGACGCTTCGTCGTTTCTCGCCCTCGATATGTTGATGGCGAAGAATAAGCACGGTATGAAGTTGATCGAAGATTCGTTCAAGGTGACGCAGGAACTCCTCGATAGGGTCGAAAGAGGCAGGGCGACCATCTACGATTACGGCATCATGAAAAAAGAATTGGTGAAAATAAAATATGACTTGCTGGAGACGCAGCGTCTCGTAAATGAGGTAAAAAATGAAATAAAGCCCTTTAGAGTGGAGCAAAAAATACTTCGTTACTTGGATTTAAAACGTCGTTCGTAGGTAAAGCAGTTTAGCGAGGAGATGGAAGCAGAGACACCGACGACAAAAGCAAAAGTCAAGGAGCAGGCCAAAGCCACGACCGAAAGGACTGTGACTCCGGATCTCTGTCCGGAGGATCCACCAGAGATGAAAAGGGAGCACGAAACTTCCACCGCGGCGGAGAAGAAGAAACAGCTCGTGGAATCCCACCGTGAAATCCTGAAAAAATTGAAACATTTGAGCGCATTGAACAAGGAGAGAGAGGAACTGGAGATGCAGATACAATTGCGCGACCTCTTCCGATTGATCGACGAAAACCAGAGTGTCTTGGAGCAGTTCATGGACGCGGAAGATTTCCAGCGTTTGGAGAAGAAATGGCTGGAAAAATTCAGAAAGATTTGCGCTGCCAACGACTTGGGAGTACCGAGCCGCTGGGGTGACGAGGGGACGGAGGAGGATATCGCGAGGAGAGCGTGGCAAAAACAGACGGAGAAATTTTTAGAAAACGTCGAAAGATCGAAGTACAGCACCAGCAGCGACAGCAGCGACAGCAGTAAAAAGTCCCTTGGCGATGTGAGAGAGGAGGAACGGGTACACCGATCGGTCCAGGACGACAAAGGCATCAGCCAAGAGGAGAAGATCGAGAGAATGGAGAGAGACTTGGAGACGGCGGAGCAGCTCATGAGGATCTTGAGAGAACTCGAGAAGCTCGACGTCGCCAACAGCACCGAGAGAAACGACGAAATTTTGAGAGAGACGCGGCGGAGACTCGCAGCGAAGGACTTGATCGAACGCCTAGAGGGCATGAAAATCGACGAAGATCGGACCTGTAGTAGCAGTTACCAGATGCCCGAGACGCCCGAGAGCCTCTGTCAAAGCGACGATTCCTGCGGCAACGACAAGGAACGACCGTCATCGGCGGAGCCCGAGAGATCAAGCGATTCTCTCGCGAATCTCTCGGTACTCGTGGGCCGCATCGGGCAGGAGAACATCGCGATGGACAGGATCGAGTCGCGCATGGGATATTATTAATAACTCTTTAATCGATTTTAGCTGTGTAATTTAATTCTAAGTTTTTTATGTAAATAAATGTTCGTTTCGTACTTGAATAAACTAAAATGTTTGTTCTTAGCCACAATCTTAACTTCAAAATCTCGAAGCCCCTCCTGCCTGCATCATCGAGTTTATTTAAGTGTGTTGATATCGACACTTGCAGTTTTAGAGATGTTAGTATCTCGCCATCTAGTGGTCAAGGCGTAATATTATGATATATAAATTGGTTGAAAACTAGTCTACATTTTTTTAAAATAATTAAGTCAATATTTGCAACACAATTGAAGCAAAAAAAATTCACCGAAAACAAGCTAAATTACTTCAAGCCATTATTTACATTTAGCTTTTCTACTACGACGTTGCTTGATTTATAACATTGAATTTTCTTTCTTCTGCTCCATGCGATCGATCGTTAAAACAAAATTCTCTCCTTCGATGCTAAGCTGCCAGTCGCATTCCTCAATGAAAGTACACATACAATGCGCGCGAATATAGGAGGAAAAACATCGCGAGCTGCACACGCAGATATCTAGAACGCCTGTATCATAAAATATGTGAAAAAAAAAGAAGAATCTCTCGCAGCTGAGCGATCGTGTCAGCAGAAAAACGAGATATGCATAATATTACACACAAAACGGATTTCGAATCGCGTCCGGTTTTCGATAAGAGTAAATGTAATGTCTGCGTGCATGTGTACGTGTATTATACATTTCTTCAGTCATCGTTTGCAACTCCGAGCGCGAAGTTACTATACATCTAATATCTCGAGATATAGCTTTTAGCTATACGGCCCACACGATGGTGAGAGTACGTTTGGCGCTTGTACTCGCGTTCCTCGTCTCGGCTACCGTCTGTCACGTTGGTGCAATTATTATATACGTTTATCGTTAATTTTTTTTTTTTGGTGTCGTATTGTAGTTTATCGTGAATTATTTCATTTTGCAGAACATCACGCTGACGAACGATCAGCTGGACACTTACATCAAGACTTGCTTGACGAAAACGAGAATTAGTCAAGGTAATTTTGGATATCATCGCTATGCAAAGAAACTTTTATAGGAAAGATTACTATATTTTATAGTAAAAGAGTGACATCTTTGCCTCATGAAAAAATTTACTATTATTAACGTAATTTTTACTATATTTCTAAACAATTTTGATAAATTTTATGGTTAATTTTTTGATAAGTCAAAGATGTCATACTTTTACTATAAATTTAGTAATTTTTTCGCTATGTAATTGCAGCTTTCTACAAGAGCGACGACGAAAACCTCAAGCGCCTGAGCGAGCGTCAAAAGTCCTGCTTTCTCGCCTGCATGTTCAAAAAAAGCGGAATCGTAAGTCACTATATTTATTGTTATTAGTAAATTTTAGCTTCTCTCTCGCAGTATATACAATAACGATTCAATTTGCCGCAGATAAGCGACGATGGCACCGTAAGCTCGGTGACGGACGATCAGGAGGACAGCGCGACCAACAAGGCGATCAAGCGCTGCACCAAACGCGGTACGTATATTTACTGCGAGAACATCACAATGACATAAATTTCGCTTTCGTACTTATCTCTCTCCTTCGCCTCTTCTCCGCAGCCAAGGGTGACATCTGCAGGCTGGCCTGGTGTCTGCGCAAACTGGAAAAGTTCAGCTTACCGATCATCGTGCAGAAGCCCCGCATAGTGCAGTACTGAGTCGACGTTGATGTAGCATACAATAATATACGTATTATAGACGCGCGCGACGATATATGTAAATATACATGAATACTAAACTATAGTGGCCATAAGACGCGAGTTCGATCGTACTTCAGTGAAGATGAATCTCGTTATCAGTGTGTAAACACGCTCCACCACGAGCCCGCGCACTCGAGCTATCGGCCGAGTTCCAGCGGATGTATCAATAATAAATTTCACAAACATAAACGTACAATTACTCAAAAAAAAAAAAAAAAAAAACACGAATTTCTTTACACTCGTTCCCTCTCTTCCTATCCGCACTTGACGCGCGCGAAAGAGATGTCGAAATATAATGTCCCGCGTATACGAGAGAAATGATTTATGCAACATCTCTACTATACACGCACACAGATAGACAGACGGACAATGTGTGCATTTCGCGCGTCAAAAAGCGCGCAATGAATCGCGCGCGTCGTATACCAACCCCTCGGCTCAATAAAAAAGGCATAATCACAAATCAAGTGCGTGCGTGTGTACGGCCGCAGAGAGAGAGATTGCGAGAGAGAGAGCACATGTATAGTGTGTACAATGTATAGACGTACACATCTAGCGTCAAAATAAAGCAAAACGCAACAAGCTTCATTCATTCATTCAGACGACGTCGACGACGACGACGATGATCAACGAAGCAATAATCTCTCGCTCTCTCTCTCTCTCTCTTTCCTCAAAAAAGGGAACGGAATAAAAAAAAAATCATACGTTCCGATCGAGCGAGCAAGAATATACGTATAGGTGCTCTCTCTCGCGGTGGCGAGAATAGAAAAAAAAACGAGAGCAATGTGTATATAAACGCACGCGAGCGACGAGTCGAAGCGGGGGGGGAGTTTAGCTTCTCTGCGTCGGAACAGTGGCTCGAGTGCAATTACCGGGGCTTTTGAGTGACAGATGCTCTCTTGCTCTCTCCCGCTCGGCCTCGAAGATTAAAACAAGTAATCAAAACCCTATGGACTTGTGCCGATGGGTCGCGATGACGCGCGCTTCGCGCCTTACGGGACCTCATACTTTATGTTATATATACACTTGTATCGTGCGTGCGTGCGTGTGTATGGTATTTCGATTCGTGACGTTGCCACAGACGACACTGATAGATGTGCATCAAGTTTACCGAGCTTTGTGTACTTATATGGCACGCGTAAAAGGCCGTAATCGTCTTTACACGCAACTGATTTGGTCCAAAAATGAAATTGTTTACTTTAAAACCGCTCGCCGTTTAAGGGCTAAAAGGGAGCTTAAAATCGAAAAAAATTTTATTCCATTTTCGAGTAGGATTTTTTGTCCCCTTTCCATTGCATTTTTTAAGACTTCAAAATTTTGATCATTCAGTGAAAAACAGCTGTTTCCGTGAGTCATTTTCGTATATTTTGTGTGTAAAAATTTTTCTTTTGCGTTTTGTGGCGTTTTACGTTTTTACAAAGTTCACCTCAGTTGTCGTAACTTTTAGAGGGTAACGATTGAGTTACAGCACCAAGGTCGCATACACTTCTTCAGAAGATCAATGGTAATGGTCACAACCTCGGGCGAGGTGATCGAACTCATAGGTCACTTTCAATCAGTAAATTCATGAAGGAGGTCACAAAAAAAACGTAAAATAAAAAAAAAATTATGCTTCAGTGTTTGTGCAGGGTGACGTAGCGCTCCAGAATCGAATTACGGGTGTCAATTTTCTGCCATGTACATTCTAAGTATTCCTATGATATCGAGTTATTTTTGTAATTCAAAAATCTTTATTAGACATTATAAAAATTGCTATATTCCACAGTGAAAATTGACTTGTAGCGAATTTTACTATACTAGACGTTTAAGACGCACGTATCAATTTTTTTATTTGGGTTTTGAGGTTAGTTTAAGATTCAGAAATAGTTCAGAAATAGTACGTTTCAAACGCGCTTCGCGCGCGTCAATTTTTTCATTCGAATTTTGAGGTTACTCAAGTACTAACTGTCTGTTGACAGTTAGCAGCACAGGCACTCGTATAGAGTCGGGCGTCGTCGTCAGTGTCAGCCAATCAGAGGTCGTTTTACGCGGCTTCGCTTTTCGGCCGTTCTCTTTTTTATAAGTAGAAGATATTTGGAGAAAGTGTGAGAATTTATATTTCAAAAAATATTTTGTATTTGAATCAGTTTTATCATAACCAAAGCTTTTCGATTTCATCAACAGATGGAGTATGGTCAATTCCCACAAGAGGCAAAAAAATTCTCGATGGTATGTATGGACTATATCGCGTCAACTGTGTCAATTGTGTTTGTAGTAAAAACAAATCGGTTTAAATGTTGTCTTTCCCGACGAAACAAGACATAACACCAGAAGATCAATTTTATTCATTGATTTTCTGTCACACTTAATAGAAGGATCCATGGTTTAATTCAGACACCAAAATGGATTTTATAGCACTGTGCTAAGTTCACATTTATGCCCCCTTTTCCGATACATAAGTCGCACTTTCTGGTAACGCGAAGTGAAGTTAGCGCACGAGCGTATGCTAAACCATGACTTACATTAGGAAAAATACTTGTTAAGAAATAAAAAGAGGACAATTGATTTTAATTGATACATTTATTCATATCTAAACTGACATTGTGAATAAATTTCTTATACAGTGAAACCTGTTTAATTCGAACCTTTTTATTTCGAAAACCTGGTTAATTCGAAGAATTATGTATATCGTTCTCCATAACCGGAAGCAAAGACTTTTCCGAGAGGTATTCAGTTTAAAAAGCCGGAGAAAAAAATATCGATCAATCAATCGTACTTTTCTGTACAGATAATCATGCTTACTCGTCGAAAAGTAAAAATAATAACTAATCGATTGTAACGCTTCGCTTCTTTGTGTCAATTATTCAATTTTTTTTTTTAATTTGAGAACACATGGTAAAACAGTTAGTCATTAGAATAATTAATTATTATAATTTCCAATTGATAAATTTAAAGGTTGATGTGAAATTAATTATTATTTTATTTAATTCTTTTATTTAATAAAATTAAAGTATTAAGCGTTACAATCGATTAGATTTTACTTTCACTTTTCGACGAGTAAGCTATATCTGTACAGAAAAGTACGATTGATTCATCGATATTTTCTTCTCCGGCTTTTTAAACTGAATACCTCTAGGAAAAGCCTTCGCTTCCGATAATTGAGAACAATTAGCCATTCATTTAACAAAATGTCAGTTTAGATAGAATAGTCAGTCAATAAATGTATTAATTAAAATCAATTGTCTTATTTTTGGTTCTTTTCTTCTATAAAAATGCTTTTAATCTGCTACTATGATTTGAAAATAATACCAAGTATTCTTACTAATGTAAGTCATGGTTTAGAGGTAACGAACATTTTCATTTTTCTACAGATAAATTAAGGAACGCGCCTCAGTATGCTGTAAAAATGTGAATAAAATTTTCTCGATCATACGTAAGCTCGAATTCGCTTTATACTTGTCGAATGATCGCAGAATTGCGTTTGCGCAAAGAGAAACTGTACAGCAATGCATGTTTACTTCTCTGAAACTCTAATAAATTATAAGTCGACTTGGTTGTATTTAATAAATTTTGAATGATATCATAGATATCGGTCGTTTAAAATTCAATAATAAATCAGCGCTAACAAAAGTTTTCAAACAATCGGGGGTTCAACATTAATTATCATAATGTTTTTAATACTCATAATTTAACTCATAATTTAAAAGTTGATGTAGAAAAGCCGATTCCCAAATATACTGACATATCCTCAAACTAACATCATGAACCTTGATATCGAAGATAGACGTACCATCAATAGGAAACACGAAGGAAAATGTATTTCATGTAGCTAAAATTGTAAAGTTGAACAGTTAAATCTACACTCTAAACCTAAAAGAGTAATTTTCAAACCTCGAAAGAGAAAACTGCGTTATGTATTCTTTAAAAAAAAAAATAAATGACGTTGTTTACTGATTTCACTTTAACGCTAGAAGTTAAAAGGGTAAAGTGAAAGGAATAAATGGCATCATTTACTAATGCAATTAAATAATTGGGCTACATTATGAAAAAATTTAAATGATGTTTTTTTGTTATTTTCCAAGATAACTTTTTACACGCTTAATCGAATAGATGCACATACATTTTTTTGGAAATGAATTTAAAATACAATCAATTAAAAACGAAGCAAAGCAATTCAATATTTTTTAAATTTATTTATTCAAAGCATATGGAAAATCTACAATATTAAATATCATATATAAAAAAAATAATAATAAAAAAAAAATCCGAATCAGTTCAGCTCGATGATGGTTTTACAGCGCAATTCTCGAGAAATATCTTCGCCAAGTCCTCGTCCCTTATAATATCCTTGGGAACTACTCCATCCGCGTCGGGCAAGCTCGAATCGGCGCCATTCTTAAGCAGCAACGGGACCATAAATCTGTTTCCGGTCTTCAGAGCCAAGTGCAGCGGTGCGTTGCCCTCCTTATCCCGAGCATTGACTTGCACTGGCTTGTATTTTTCGTGGCAGAGCGAGAATATCATCTTCGCCAAGAACCAATCGTAGCTCGGATGAATGGAGTTGGCCCAGGATTCTGGAGGTTTCTTGCAAACGACGTGCAGCGGAGTCCTACCCTCGGCATCGGCCAAATTCGGATTAGCGCCGCGTTTCAGCAGTAACCTAAACAATTGTCTGCGTTGTACAATCGTTTTAGAAATATACTTTGCCTCCAACGCCAAGTGCAGCGTCGAGTAGCCCTTGCTCGTCCAGACGCCATTGGGATCCGCGCCGTGATCCAAGAATTCCTTGACGATTTTTTCACGGCCAAACTTACAGGCCACGTGGAGATGCGTCAGTCCGTCTTCATCGGTGTAATTTACATCGAAGCGATCGTAAATGGTGAAAAGATTATCGATGACGTCGATGCTGGTACTTTGCTTTTCAATTTCGACGATCTGTTTCTCGCATCCGACAGCATGATGCAACGGAGTGGTGCAACGTGTCACTGGCATACCGTTCTCATCCACGTCGGGCTGGTCTTTGTAGTCTCCATGAGTCATGAGCTTATAGATTATGCTGGGCCTTTTTATGCAGTCCCCGAGAATATAGTCAAACTCCTTCTTTTCAAAGATGAATTGGAGACCATCGATGTACCGCCTCTTGTTCCGATCAAACAGTCCGAGTAAATTACCATAAAAATAATTTCGCTCCTCTTCGATATCCCAATTGACATTTTTACGCAGCTCCCGCAATTCTTTCAAGACGTACCTTAATCCCTCGTCGTCCTTTGGAGGGATGTATGTGATTGGAATTGTATCCTCGCAATAAAACAACTCTTCTGACCAGGCTATTTTCTCCATATTCATTTTCTCCATATCCATTTTCTCCATATCCATTTTTCTATATCCACTTGCACACACACAAACACAGTCGCTATAAATGATGTAAAATTTTCGGTCTTAGCTGTTCACGTTGCGACGTCTTAACCTGTACTGTACTGCGACTATTCACGAACTGGGATGGATTTAATATGAAAGTAAAAAAACAAGTGCTCGAGAGCTATATGTGATACACTAGATACGTGTGTTGTAGACGGGCACGAATGCACGACTGAGAGAGAAAGAGAAAGTCACGATGCGACTGAGTCTAGGCAGTTGATTGAATTATGCGCGCGTCGATCGTCAAATATTGCAACTCCAAAAATGGAGCGTAAACTTGAATGATGCACGGGAAAAATTCAATTTGTTCGTTTTTAAATAATTTTTTAATAATAAAATAATAATTGTTAATTCATATAAACTTCCATAAAAATTGTAAAATTATTCTTAAAAACTAAGAAATAATTATTGACCAAAGAATTATTAGAAGTAGATTTAAAAAATTGACTCAGCACGTAAAAGTCATACATGCAGAAGTGTGCGGTTGCCTATGTTACAGTCTACGATGTAACCTTTTTCAATGAAAAAGAAATTAATAAAACTGCGAGAAGCAGCTACGCACGCAGCAGCTACGGTTACGCACGAATTACAATTTAATATATCTCACACATTTTCTATGCATAACTCCGATGACACACACGGCAATTAAAAAGTAACATCATTGCGGACACGCGCAGCCAGCGTGTACAATGCCGAATTGAGCGGCCTAAAACCGTCACCTATTTATGAGGTCTCTGTTAAATTAAACGTTTGTAAAACTCTTGCGAAAATACGATTCGCAAGACAAAGAAATGTACAAGCGCTGCCGCGAGATGAATGAATGTCCTAGAAAACCTATAAAACTGCGGTGGCCGCGGCTCCACCGATTTCGGGAAGAGCGTGGCCCTAGGGTTTTTTAAGGTACACGCGCATGCAAGATATGTGTGAATTATTGACACATATCGAGCCGACTACGTACGCTGCACCACTAGGGCGGGCGCAAATTTAGTCGTATATAAGCTACAGTAAAAGAGGATCAGTCCTCCTTCATATATGGTGCATTATTTCAAAAGTGTGATATTTGGAGTGGGTAAAATGGGCAATATTGGAAAAATTGAAAAAATTATTTTCTTCTATTTTGAGTTTAATTTTTCCGGACCCCCGTAGTTTCTGACCCTTGATTCTTTGTTTTTTCATGGAATATTTACTTTTTACCGGCCATCATCTAATCCATTTATTTTCTTATTGCAAACATGAGAATTTGTCACGGAGGGGACACTCACGGAGGGGACAAATCGCACCTTTATCAAATTTCACAACGACAACAAAGTTGAAAATTTTTTTTCCGATCCTGCACAAAAATTGTTTGTAAAAACGAACGTTTTTACGCCACCAGATTCAAAAATAAAAATTGCTAGCTCAAAAACTCGTCGATCACGGAGGGGACACTTTATTTTACTAGAACGATTTTCGTGTGCAAGTATTGTTATAGCGAAGCTGCAACTAAGATTTGAATATTCTACGAATCGAGTACCTTCGTTCTGAAAAACGACCCTCGTACAGTTAGAGAGGTCAAAATTATTGTCGAGCACGTTTACTGGCACTATATTTGTAATGATGTAAAATTTTACATAATTGAAGGACACATTTGTTACTTATGTACAATTGTTTTGAAACTATTTAAGATGACGAGTGATGCAAAAAAACTTTCTTTAGGATGTATAAAATAAGGCCCATGTACCTCAATATTGCTGGATATTTGTAAAAATATTTTTAATGAGTGAAAACAATCGATTCTGAGTCCATTTTTGGAGTTGCAGTGTGACGATCGACGCGCGCATAATCCAATCAACTGCCTAGACTCAGTCGCATCGTGACTTTCTCTTTCTCTCTCAGTCGTGCATTCGTGCCTGTCTACGACACACGTATCTAGTGTATCACATACAGCTCTCGAGCACTTGTTTTTTCACTTTCATATTAAATCCATCCCAGTTCGTGAATAGTCGCAGTACAGTACAGGTTAAGACGTCGCAACGTGAACAGCTAAGACCGAAAATTTTACATCATTTATAGCGACTGTGTTTGTGTGTGTGCAAGTGGATATAGAAAAATGGCCCATTCGGAAGAGTTGAAATATAGCGAGAATACAATTCCATACAAAAACATCCCTTCGAGGAACCACAAGGAATGTTGCGTCCGCTGTAAAGTTTTCTCCATGTACAATCGCTTCGATGTAAATTACATCGCCAATAACGGAATGACGCATCTCCACGTGGCCTGCCACTTGGGCCGTGTAGACATCGTCAGAAAATGTTTGATTCGCGGTGCGGATCCCAATATCGTCTCGACCATAAAGGGCTACTCGACGCTGCACTTCTTGTTGACGGCAAAGTGTAACTCTAAAACGACTTTACAACGCAGACAATTGTTTAGTTTACTGATGAAAAGCGGCGCTAATCCAAATTTAACCGATGACAAAGGTAGGACTCCGCTGCACGTCGTTTGCAAGAAACCTGCAAAATCCCCGGTGAACTCCATTCATCCGAGCTCCGATTGGTTCTTGGCGAAGATGATATTCTCGCTCTGCCACGAAAAATACAAGCCAGTGCAAGTCAATGCTCGCGATAGGGAGGGCAACACACCGCTGCACTTGGCTCTAAAGACAGGAAATAGAATTATGGTCCCATGGCTGCTGAAGAATGGCGCCGATTCGAGCTTGCCCGACCCGGATGGAGTAGTTCCCAAGGATATTATAAGGGACGAGGACTTGGCGAAGATATTTCTCGAGAAATGCGCTGTAAAACCATCATCGAGCTGAGCTGATTCGGACTTTTTTTTATTTTATGATTTATCAAATATTGTAGATTTTTCATATGCTTTAAATAAATAAATTTAAAAAATATTGAATTGCTTTGCTTCGTTTTTAATTGATTGTATTTTAAATTTATTTCCAAAAAAATGTATATATGCATCGACCTCGATCCGCCTCCCGAGCGAGTTGCAGACCGCGAAGAACGACTCCACCGCGGCGTAGTCGTCGTCGTCGTTGGCCAGATTCGGATCGGCGCCGTTCTTCAGCAGAATATCGACCAGACCCCGGCAGCCCACCCTCAGAGCGTAGTGCAACGGGCCCCAACCCGCCCTGTCCCGAGCGTCGACTTGCGCTCTCCGTCCCATCAGCTCGTCGATCTCGAAGAACAGCTCCATCAGCTCGTCGTACCTGTAGCTGTCCAAATAGCCCCACTCGTTCGCCATGCAGATGGCGTGCAACGTTCGGATGGGCGCCTCCCCGCAGCGGCGCCTCGACCAGCTCCTTCCTGTTGGCCTTGGTACAGTGGGGGATCGACCTCCCGGTACTCGCGACAATCGGGCTCTTGGCCGGGGAGGCGAGAAATTTCCCGACGGCGTTCGCGCAGCCCTGCCGGCAGGCCACGTGAAACTGTGTCTCGCCCAGCTTGTCGACGTGGTTCGCCCCGAACTTGTCGTAAATTTTAAAGAGCTTACTGATGACGTCGTCTAAATTACCTTCGTCGAAGTTATTATGATCGTTGTTGCATCTAGTCGCTCAGTGTATCGGCGTGGTGCGACTCAATCGCGGCTCGCTGGCGTCTTCACTCGAGTCGGGCTCGTCTCTGTAGCCGAGCTACGAACTCGACGAGTCGTTTTCGACGACGGAATCACAAGCACGTCAAGTTGTTGGTCACCGCTTGGGTGAGAAGCCAATCGATCTCCTCGTGACTGAAGTATTCTCGGAGATCCGGCAATTCGCCGATCGGCCAGTTTTCGATCAACGTATCGAGCTGCGCGAGATGTTCGTTGATGATCGCTTCGGTTTGCAAATCGGCGTTTGTAACCCGACAATTTTTCAATTCCCTGCACAAACCGTCGAACCGTCGAAGACGTTGAATTTTCTCGGCCATCGTGTCCTCCTCGCTCGTCGTCGTTTTCTCTTTCGGCGTAATTCTCAATTTCTCTATGATGTTGCCTATCTCGTCGTCACGCGGCACGAGGCTGTCACTGTCGCGACCGATCGACGAACAATCACGAACGTGTCTCGCACGAATGTTTATATAATATACACAAATTCACGCGCGAAACTCACGTTGACGGTTGCAACATTAAAACTAACGTACAATTATGAAATATATATCTAACACGTTGTACAAAGTTAATAATTTTCACTTTTAATAACTTACGCTGCGGTAACTTGTCTCGACTGCACTACGCGCGCACTACGATCTAAACACGTGTGAGCGAGGGGTTGCAAACGAAGTAGCGAGATGCAGTGTACGTGGCTATATTGCGCGTGTGAGAGAGAGAGAGAGTGAGACTGGAAACTACTTTCTCCTGTATAACTCAAATAATTTTCGCAGTTACCATGCCAAGGAAAATTTTCTCTTTAACCTTTCAACGCCCGCAATCGCTATGATTTTTCGATCTTACGTAAACATAGATGAAGTTCACACTTTTTGACACAAAATTCATTTTTAAGAATAATATATTTATTTTAACTAGAGTTAAATCGAAAAAGCATGATTTGAAAAAAAATAATATCTGTCTAAGTATCTATACATATTCACACTTGTCCAACATCATTGTTTCTCGCCATTGTGGCATGCTTAATTTTTGCAATCTTTGTGTACTATTTTTTGGTGTTCTATTAAATTTCTAGAATTACCAAATTTTTTCTCGCCCCTGTCGCATAAGTGATTTTTTGTACCTTTATGAAATGTTTCTATGTGCATGAGCAAATTCCTTTTACATCCGAATTTCTTGCCGCAATGGTCACATGCGAAATCTTTGCGACCCTCGTGGACTGTCTTTTGGTGGTAAAGCAAATTCGATTTTTTTGCAAATTTTTTTTCGCACTTGTCGCACGCGAAATCTTTGCGACCTTCATGGATTGTTTTTTGATGTCTTCTCAAATTGCCTTTATCCCCAAATTTCTTATCACAATTGTCACATACATAATCTTTACGACCTTCATGTACTGTTCTTTGGTGTTTTAACAAATCAGATGCTTTTCCAAATTTCTTCTCACAACTGTTGCATGAAAAATCTTTGCGACCTTCGTGGGCTATCCTTTGGTGGGAGAGCAAACTCGTTTTTTGTGTAAATTTTTTTCCGCACTGGTCACATGCGTAATCTTTTCGACCATCATGGACTATTGTTATGTGCAAATGCAAACTCCGTTTACCTTCAAATTTCTTCCCGCAAATGTTACATAAGTAGTTTTTGAAAACTTCGTGGAATATTATTTTGTGCTTGAGTAAAGCTGATTTATTTTCAAATTTTCTCTCGCACTTCTTACATGAGAAAACTATGCGATTTTTGTGTACTAATTTTTGGTGCGTAAACAAGCCCGATTTTTTTACAAATTTTTTTTCGCACTTGTCGCATTCATAATCATTCTCTTTATTGTGATATGTGTCTCGGTGTGTTATCATGCTTATTTCTAGTGTAAATACCTTCTGGCAAATATCACATGCGTATTTTCTGTCGTCGGAAACAACAATGTCATGTTCATTTGAATTATTTTCCGTGATAAATTCTTTGGATTTCTTCTCGCGTATATCCATTTGAGTGTCGGAATTAAACAACGGATCTTTCTTTTTAGTGCTACGAAAATTGATTGAATAAATCTAATCTTTTCGTATTATGGCTTGTTTTGTCGATAAAGACAAAATCTAAACTAATTTATTTTCACAATGAATACGATCACTGATCAGTGCTTCAAGGGGCAATGTCAAAATTGTTAATGATCATATTATTATAATTAAATTACCGACTTATCTGTTTACACATTTTTCTTACTTCATTTAAAAATTTTTAAATTCTAACTTGGAGACGATTCCATCACGAAAGTTTGTTGTAAATATTATGCTAAAATTTATAAGAATTTTTTAAATAATTTTGAAAAGCTTTAAAAATGATCAAATTATTGGAAAAAATTTCAATGCATGATTTTTATTTATTTATTGAAATTGTTCGAAGAATAGGGTGGCGGCACCAGTGAATGAATGGATTCACAAAATTATGCTTATAATCAATTGATTTAAAATCTAAATTTGCATTAATCCCTAGCGTGCATTCAAATTTGTGTTCGTTAGGACTTATTTCATGAATAAAAAAATTGAAATACATGAAAAATAATATTTCATAAAGTTATAAATGATATAACTCAATAAAATGGGGTACCCCAGTGAATGAATGGTAAAGAACCAATTAATGAATACTCTGGACCCAGTGAATGAATGATTTATATTATGAGAGAGCATTGACAGGTTGAGAATTTTATCGACATTATGTCCAGTTTTTTTCAAAGTTTTTATTTTACGTTTTTATTGTTCGTTTCGGTTTTAGCCATCTTTAATAACTAGTTTAAATTAAGTTAAAATTAGCCTACAATTAACGTAAATCTAAACGATGTACGCACTGCGCCCTGCATGCATCGTCTGCGACCTAACCTCAAACGTTGGCGGGACGGCAAAAACATTGTCTTTTCATTTACTGGTATCGCGCCATGCCAAGTCGCATTATCCCAGTAAATGAATACATTCATTCACTATCGACTCTATATGAATTTTTGTGAAAAAGTGAAGCTAGTTTAACTAAAACTGATAGTATTTCAAACTTCAAGCATCAATAAAATAAAAATAATTTTTTGACATGGGTTAAAATTTCCTTTCATATTTTAATTTTAATCTTTTCTTGGTCATTCATTCATTGGGGGTCATTCATTCATTGGTGCCGTCACCCTACATTTTTTCAGATTTTTTGAAAACTTTTCAGATTTATCAGTGTCTAATCTTTTATAAATAAAATAAAACAAAACATTTTATAGATTGAAGTAGCATTATAAAAAATTTAAGAGTTAACGATAAAAAAGATGCAGTGGCAGATGCAGACCCAAAAAAGTCTTATTTTAAATCCTTTCAAAGCTGTTAAGCGCATGTACAAATCATGTATCAAAAATCAAAAAAATTTCTTGGTATCGTGTTCGACGAAAAGAAAAAATACAATTTCTTAGACTTTTGATGAAAATTTTTTTAACGACTTATTATTTTATACTCTATACATTTCCGGAAAAACCAAGTTGAGTATTTTAAATTAATTTTAATTAATTTATTAATTTCAATTGAGTTTTACTAATTTCGCTCGAAAGCTTTGTCTTTTCGCGTAGTAATTTAAATATTTGGTATTGTATATAAATCAATCTTGAAAGGACCTTCAAATTGGCTATTTAAAAGTTTTGATTGCTTCAAAATTGACGGATATAGAGCCGTTTGAATATTGCTGAAAATCCACAAAATCATCTATTTACTTGAATTGCGGTCAAAATGTGGCTTTCGACGAAAAACTCGGGATCAATTTTTTTAAAAAGTACTTTTTGAGACAAAAAAATTATTCCAAAACCCCGTCTTTGACGAGTCAAAACTCCTCCTTGTAAAATTTTTCTTTCGATGGTGGGATAAATTACATTTTTCTCCGAATTTCTTCTCGTACTTGTTGCATACGTAATTTTTGCACTGTTGCACTGTTATATTTTAATAAATTACTGAAGAATGATAAGAAAAGGACCCAAGTGATTAAAATATTTTTCAAACAATTTCTCTAGTAATAATAGCATCCAACCATTAGAAACTAAACTGAAAAAAATAAAAACACCGCATCACGAAAAAAGCTCTGCTTGACTCAAAAAAAGCATTCTCGAATTCTTGAATTTGAGCCAAGCCGAAAATCTTCCTTGCACGGAAAAAAGATGACAGCGTATCCGAGCAATGACTCGTCACTGGGCCTTCGCAAATTCGATGTGTGTATATGTGTGCGAGTATCGACAGTCTCGTGCCGCGAAACTCTACACTCTACATAAGACGTCCATTGCTGCTGGCTGCTCGCCGTATGCTTTGTGTACTGTGAGTGAAACAGGAATTTGAATAATTGAATTATCTTTTTTTTCTTTTCATTGATCGCCGCTAATTAATGCGGATTGACCCACAAGAGATCTACAATGATGAAGGTCATGCCTGCGATCGTGGCACAAAAAAAACTATCGAATTGTTAATGAATCGCTTGAATAAGTGTCGAGTCAGGAATATAAAATGAAGGCAAAAACAAGTCGCAGCTCAGTTGAGTTTCGGCGATTCACGAACGGAGACAGCATACACACGATATTAACCACGACGATGACGACCCTCGCGACGTCGTTTGTCGCGATCGTCGCGGTCCTCAACGGCATTATTTTACTCGGCTCGATTTCACCCGTCTCGGCCATTCGGAGTTTATCGTTCAAACGCGAGCTCGGCAAAGATTTCCTACTGTTCAGTCCGAGTGCCGTCAAAAATAGCACCGTCTATTACGGCGTGTGTGACGGGGACGGCAAGTACGAAGATAAAAGTCGACTAGATTGTGTGCTGTACCGCGTGAAGGGAGATTTCTCGGGTGACACGAAGGAAGACAAGTGCGACCTTACGATCCAGTGCGAGTTCCGCGGCATACTCATAACGGAATTGATTAAAATCGATCCGCTTGGCAGAGATCGAGCGATTGTGCGTTGGGTCGAGAGAGTAGGATGGAAGAAACCGTTCAAACATAGATTCCGACTCAGCATCGTCGACTTTTCTAATTGCAAAGTCACAACGACCAGTGCCTCGCAAGATCTCGACCGCTTGATGGAAGGACACATTATCGATGAACGCTCACGGTCGGAAGTTGTGAAAGGCATTGACAACGTCAATTTTAAATATGATGATCCGGCGCGGTTTGATTACAACTGGCCGATGTATCAGAAAGGAGAAGATGATTTTGAAATTGTGTCAATTCTCTACGGTGATGAGTTAGTCTCGAATGAATCGTCAATCGATTACGTGGAAGTTCTTACAGCATCGATCGGTGCCGACGGAGTTGTTGCAAAGGTCGACACGTTGCTCCCTCGCACTTTTCCCCCTCCCACTCTGCTTATTTATCCATTGTCGAAGGACCAAGGCTATTTGTATATAACTACGAGCGAATCCCCGGAAGATTTAAGATGTTGTAACAACATGACTGTGGCACTTATCCAGCCCGACGGTAATTGCTAAAGAAAAAAAACATGTGCTCTGATTTTCCCTACTTGAATTAATGTTAATGAGATAAATATTTTATGTTTTCAGGTCAAAGGCGTAATTTGACTAGCATCCAGAACGTTTTCCGCGTAGGTTACGCCTCGGTCTCGTTGGCCAACGGAATGATCGGCATATGCGTTCCGCAGAACTACACGACGACGCAATGCACGCAGTTCAGGCTCGACGACCAAGAGATCAAATGGTTTCCGGTCGGCCTCTATACAGAAAATCCATACTACATTTCTGGGAATAGACGAGACATCTACAACTTGCCCCGAGGCGAAGGATTTCTAACTAAAAACGCTCGCGACATTTTTAAACTTACTGACCCGTATCTGCTGAAAATAGGTCTGGATGGAAAAGTCAAACAATTATTATACCCCGAAATATACTGTAAGGGAGACGACTGGGAGCCGTTGAAAGATAATATTGAAGCCGCATTCAATAAAATTTTCGAAGACGATCGGGGTAATTATTGTCTTAGCACTACTTGCCTGCTATATGACTACGAAAGCTACAAAAGACAAAATCCTCATTATGTAAATCTACAATCGACGTGTTTCGAACCGAAAGATTTTGACTATGGTGTAAAGTATGAGCCGATCGCAAAATACGAGAATGGTTACCCAAGAAAAGGTGAAGAACTAGACGATGGCCTAATCAACTATGATCTTCTGATCAAGTATTGTAAAGATTGTGAATGATCATATTATTTACAATTCAGTTACCGATTTATCTGTTTACACATTTTTCTTACTTCATTTCAAAAAACTTTAAATTCTTATTTTTAATGAAACTGTTCGAAGAATACATGTGAGTTTTTTCAGATTGTTTGAAAATATTTTAGGTTTTTCAATGTCTGGTCCTTTATAAATAAAATATAACAAAACATTTTGTAGATTGAAGTAGCAAAATTAAAAAATTAAAAAGTTAACGATAACAAAAGATGCAGTGCCAGATGCAGATCCAAAAAAATCGTTAAAAAAGTTGTTAAGCGAATTAACAAATCATCTGTACTTTTCTACAAAGTTTCCTGTTATCCTGTCATTTCGTTTAAACTCCAAATAATAGACAATGGAAAGTAGCGACAAACACGAAACCACGAAAAGCAAAAATAAAATTTCTTCGACTTGTGATGAATATTTAATTATCGACTCTACAGTAATTTTTTTTTATTAATATTCTAATTTATTTTCAGTCTTTAAAAAAATATATGCTATATAATTTCCAAAAAATGACTATTTAAATTTTTATTAATTAATAATTAAAATTTGCTTATGTTGTATAATTGAGTTGAGCATTACGTCGGTATTTTTTATCTTGCAGCAATATAAAAACTCGATTATTCAAAAAGTACAGCTAAACTCGTCACTGACGAGGCCTGTGACATTCTGAAATAGCTATAGTGGCGCAGTAAGTTCAAAGTGTGTCTGCGCCGACTGCACACGCCGCCGCCGGCTCTATACGGTGTCTGTTCTCTTTAGCTCGTTCATTTCATTTTGGGAAGGCCTACGAGGAGGATAGCCGGCCATGTGGCGGCAGTGGTCTTGCAGTAGCTCGAATCGGTTAAACTCAATTTTACTTGAAATATAATTTTTTTTTTCAATCTTTTACGTTATTATTTACAAGGTAATTCCATTTAGAGTTATTTTAATATTTTTATTGCATTAATTTCCTTTTCGTCGACTTTTCGAGCTACTGAGGCCAACTTACAATTTGGATTGCACGAGGTAATTATGAATTTTCATAGACATATAGGTTATAGAACGGATTTTTCGTTATCCTCGAATATCTCTTCAAATCATAAAATTAGCTTCAATGATCCATGTTAAAATAATGTTTCAATAGTTTCTTTTTAAGTTACTTTCGATATTTTTTTATTTTCAAACTACTTAATCTCTATGAATAAACTTTTCAATGAACTTGTACATGATGACAAAAACACACCGTAGAATGAATAAAATGATTATTCTATTACATGCACTACCAGCTGACGAATTTTAAAACCAATAAAATATAAAATTCATACTAATTGGAATCAAAACTAATACTTTTGTATTTCGTATGTTACAGGTATACACTGGACGATTGAGGTGAGAACGTGAAGTCTTCATTACAATAACTTTTTTTTAATAATATTTATTGAATTGAATGTAAAAAAACTTATAAAACCATTTTTGATTTAAATAAAAGTGTTAAAATATAAATCATCATGTCTTTATTGCAGTGTCATTTCCTTATTCCCAATTATCAGGCAAATATCATAAAAATCTAGTTGAATTAAAAATTAACTGTTTCGTGATTAAAAAGATAAGTAACTTAATTAGACTCTAATATTATTTCATTTATAAGTAAAAAAAAATTACAATGAGTACCATATTGAAAAAAATAGCAATAATAATTGCAATGTTAACTTTTCAGATGTTAATCGTTGCTAGTAAAAATAAGCCAAATAAATTCATCATTTTTATCGAAGCGTGCAAGAAATACTTATGCAATTGAAAATCCTATTTTTAAAAATCATGGGAAGTAATTTTATTCTTCACCAGTTTAGTCGACAAGCATTTGCAACTCGCTTCATAATCGATCGAAATGTTTTAATCAAAAAAGCCATGTACATAATATCTATCAATAAATAATATCAATGAGCTGTTCGATAATTATATTACGAAAATTATTAAATAAATTTTCTATTTTTGTCATTAAACTAAATAATCATCAATCATCAATCGTCAATTCGTCGACATTCAGTTGGCAGGTCACACGTGCGTGTGTGTTTTAAAATAATGACGCGCGCATAGTCACGTATATTAACCTAAATCGACGACTATCGTACAGCACTCGTGGCTACCTTTTTTCCATTGCCGTAATGATTTCCGAGGTTTGACACATACGAGCGCGTCTCCTGTTCGCTAATGTGCCTATTGTTATAAAAAATAATTCCGTAAAAACGTTCTTTAACATTATTAAAATATTCTCTTAAAATTGCAGAATGAAATTCGTAAAGAAAAGAATTGTAGCTAATAACAAAATAAAATTGTATAAAAAGTATTTCAAATAATTGTTAATCCTCTCTAACTTTCTGTATGGGATAAAACTGAAAAAAAGGGAGAAAAAATTGTTAATTTCTATATGAGGGTGAATTCACCCTGAAAAATTTATTATTTTTTTTAGTTTTTCAGACAAACTCGTGTCAAAATCGTAAAAATTCTTTATATTAACTTTTTAGATGTTAACCCCAGAATTATGTGTCGCGATTAGATCTGCTTTAAAAAATTTAATTATCCTTGTCATTAGCTGCGAACAAAAAGATCCTATTAATACATTTTTTGTAGTTAAATACTGAACATAAAACACGTAAGTCGAGTGATGGTTGATGGAGTTCGACAACTACGCCATAGATTGGTCACGGTAAATTTTAGAGTAAATATTTAAATTTGTTATTATCTAAATTAGGATCTATTTACTCGATTTTTTTATGTGAACTCAATCTTGTTTGTCAGGGTTTTTTTTCAAATATTTAGTTTTAAAAGGAAAAAATTTCCTCGAAGAAATCTTCCCAAAATTAAAATTTAAAATGATTTCAAATGTTGTAAGAACAGTATATAACTTTATATTAATAGTAAACATTATGAGAATAAACAATTTCGACATTGTTCTTCGAGCACTAATCATGTTTACAGGGGAAATAAATTAGTTCGACTGTTGTTTTCCTCGAAGAAACAAGCCATAATACCAACAGATAAATTTTACTCAATTTATACTAAATGAAAGGATCCATCGGTTAATTGAAGCGCCAAAATGGACAAAAGCGAGAAAAAATTCGAAGAAATTATCTCAAATGATAATTCAAGTGAATACAACATTGTTGTTTCAGACGACAAAAAATATGTTGGTGACACTAGTCAGGAGGTATTTACACTAGAATCGAGCTTGATAACCCACCAAGCCAAAATTTACAATAAACAAATTGGTTATCTATGTGACCTGTGCAAGCAGAAATTTGTGAAAAGATCGATTTTATTTGCGCACCAAAAATTCGTACACAAAGATCGTGAAAATTTAACGTGCGAAAAGTGCGAGAAGAAATTAGAGTTCCGAAGCAATTTGAATAGACACCAATTATCAGAACACAAAAGCCCCAAAGATTTTGCATGTGACAGGTGTGAAAAGAAATTCGTGAAAAAAACGAGTTTGTTTAAGCATCAAAAATTAGTACACAAAGATCGACAAGATTTCTCATGTAACAAATGCGAGAGGAAATTTGAAAATAAATCAACTTTACTAAAGCACAAAAAAATATTTCACGAAGTTTTCAAAGATTACCTATGCGAAAAGTGTGCCAAGAGATTTGAAAATAAACGAAATTTGATCGAGCACATAAAGACAGTCCATGAGGGTCGCTATAATTACTTATGTGACAAGTGCGGTAAGGAATTTATAAAAAAATCACATTTACTCTCCCACCTAAAGACAGTCCACAAAGATTTCGCCTTCAAAGTCTTTGAAGATTACTCATGTGACACTTGTGCGAAGAAATTTAGATATGAAAATCAATTACTCCGCCATAAAAAAACAGTACATGAAGGTCGAAAAGATTATGCTTGTGACCAATGTGAAGTGAAATTTGAGTTTCGAAGTTATTTAAGTAGACACCGAAAAACAGTCCACGAAGGTCACAAAGATTACGCATGCGACAAGTGCGAGAAGAAATTTACACAAAAAGGAAATTTGTTAACTCACCTAAAGATAATCCATGAAGGTTGCAAAGATTACGCTTGTGACAAGTGCGAAAAAAAATTCGGAAGTAAGACATATTTGTTTTTGCATCAAAGGACGATACACGAAGGTCGCAAAGATTACGCATGCGATAAGTGTCAGAAGAAATTTGCACAAAAACAGCATTTGCTCTACCACCAAAGGATAGTCCACGAAGATTACACAGATTTCGCATGTCACAAGTGCGAGAAGAAATTCGGACTAAAGCAGCATTTGCTTCGACACCAACAAACAGTCCACGAAGGTCGCCATGATTTCGCATGTGACAGGTGTGAGAAGAAATTTTCACAAAAATGTCATTTGCTCACCCATTTAAAGACAATACACGATGGCCGTAAAGACTACGCGTGCGAAAAGTGCGAGAAAAAATTTGGACAAAAATCGAGTTTGCTTTTGCACCAAAGAACAGTCCACGAAGGTCGTAAAGATTTCGCGTGTGACAGGTGCGAGAAAAAATACCGACGAAAAATGCATTTGTTTAGACACCAAACAACAGTACATGAAGGTGACAAAAATTAAGCTTGTCAAATACGTTTAAATTATGATTCTAAATACGTGTAGATACGTATGCATATGTGTTTCTAAAATATTAATAAAAATTGTGCCAAAATTATTGAGTCTTACTGATATAAAATATCATTGATTACTAAAAGGCTAGTTATTTCTGACTAGAGAGACCTAGTGAATAATAACAATAAGTTTTTATCGAAAAAAAACCATAGTGGGGAGCATTTAAAAATTTAGTTTGAACAAAAAAATATTTTATACATTTCTTCAAAATTAGTAAGAAGCTCTCATAATTGTTTTTTTCCTTTTTTTAATGCTTTGATTTAAAATCTTTCATTAATATTTTAAAAACAAACAAATGTGTTTATAATGCCGAAAGACGCACTCCCCTGTGGCTCTTTTTGCCATGCATCGTACGATGCACGCATTGCATCGTATGGGCTATTTTACATCCCACCCGCTGAGAGAGCTGTTACTTTGCTGCTTTGTACTTACAGTCGAAGCGCACACAATTTGGCACGCAGGACTATATAAACCTCACCCCTGATTGTTGATGTAGCCCCGTGCACTTATGCTTGATTTTTCGTCCTTTGTATTTATGCCTATTTATACTTTTACGCACCAATTTCGGCGCTCTACGATTTTTTTCTTTTTTAAAACACGAAGATATCTCCGAGGCGAGTCAATCGGCTGCGTCGTCTATCGATTATCGAGATTACCCACAAAAACGTCGCGATCATTCAATTGGCATATCGATACGTATTATTTTATTATACATCATACGAGCTTGCGGGACGTCTCCGATCGAGCTCATGAATGTCTGTTTTCATGTGGGCGCGGGTGGATATATACACACACTCATATTTTATTATATTACGCGCCCCATCGTTCATCGCGCATCATAATATATCTATTATAGAGTACCCCCTCGTTCACCCTTGGGTTGACCGCACACGACTACGACGACGATGATTATTACCCGGAGCCAACAGTCATTTTTACTTTCTCTCTCGTTGGTCGGATATCAGAATTAGTCGAGTCTTCTTTTTAACGGCGGCAACCGGTTTATTATGTATCAATAATCCACCGCGATATCAATCTGAATCCTTGTAATAACTCGGGCGGGTGGCTTGATTAGATTTTGCAGAGTGGCACGCGTCGTCGCGTGCGTAAATGCGCACAAGTCTCTGTTGTAAGCTACGGTGCGTACAAATGAATCCTGATTTTTGCATGTAAGCCGATGATTATAAAATTGCGATTGAAGATTTTGTTAATCGACGCGTGCAATGTTTGATGGATTGTTCATGGAAATTCGGTAAATATAGTCATATTAACGGAAAAACGCAATTTTCGATCCTCTGGAAACAAGAATAGCTCTATATTAAATAATTATAAAAATTTGTTTTTGAATTATTTTATATTTCCGGGACCTAAATGATCAATTTACGCATATCAATTGATTAAAATTTCAATCGCATATTTTCGCCTCGAAATATTTTTTTTGAGAACTACTCGTATATTCTCGACGCGATGGTTGAGAAAAATTAATCATCTTTCGGGTATTTCTTTCAAGAAAATTTCACGTACACCTCGGAACGACGAGTGTCAAGTCTAAAATAAAAAGAAATACTGCGAGATATCGTAACTCGCCATCTCGCGCACATGTGTGTACGACTCTTCCTCGTTCTTTCTCGCGCGTATGCGTTTGATCTTACGTACTGTTACGGCCTTCATTCACTGGGCCACGTAGTTTTTCTGTCGAGAGAAAAAAGTCATTTTTTTCATATTTATACGTGTATACGCACGAAAGCCAAGTTTTTTCAACGATAATATTCACGCCTCGTCCATACGACTAATATGCGTGTATCTTCAGACGCGTATCTCGTCGACTCGTGGAAAGACTTGCACGCGTTTTCTTCCCGCGTACGTTTGGACCCAGCACATTGGCAAGGCTCGTTTCTTTGACGAAAAAAAGAGAAATGCCTTTTCAAAAATGCGTATAACATCAGCTACTCTCGCGCTGTAAAGTCCGTTGAAAAATTATAACGATAACGTAAGGAGAAGAGCTTATAATACGTGTGCAACGCATCAAAATGTGTATATCGCACGACGTGTGCACGACTCGCGTGTCGCAGGAAAAAAAAAGTACACACGCGTAAAGCAGTCACCCTCTTTCAGGCGTATTAAAAAAAATCCGAACGCGCGTAAGCTATTTTATATAGAAGATTTTCCCGCCCTCTTCTGCTCTCTCTCTTGGCTTTATAATATCTGCAACGAGAGGGAGAGAGAGAATCTAGAGATAGAGCGCGTCACGAGGGTGGGAGATTTTAAGCTGATCTTTCGGAATATGATTAGTGCCGAGAGATTTTCCCGAGGATTGGAGTCTTGCGGGTGTCAAGATTCTCGAGGCTTTGAAAGTGGGATAAATCTCTCTCCCTCTGTCTGAAGCTCGAGCGCACGCGTGGGCGCATCGATTATATAACGAAATTATCATGTAGATAGGAATTAGAGCATTTGAATATAAGTATTATTTTCACTTTACCACTTGCAGATTTACAGATAAAATTCGACTCGCCATCTAGCGACGAGAGACTTTAATTATGATTGTTTTTCAGAAATTTTTTGTTGTAAACTCAAAAAATAAACTTCCGTTTAAACAGTAATTTTGAAAGACCGCAGACTTGTCAAAAATGCCAGCGTCGGACGCTCGAACTAATTTCTTTTTATGGGAAAGCATGTGGTGCCGTACTAACTCTTGGAGCTAATACAATTTCACTTTCATACGAAAGAAAGTAATTGTATCTGCTTCGAAGAGTCCAAACGTTTTTTTTTGAAAGTAGGAAACGTTTAGTTGCAATAACGTGGCCTAAGTGATCGAACGTTCAAAGGTTAGTCTGAAAAAGCAATTGCTGTGCTCGAGACAAACAAGTTCTCTTTCAAGTGCTAAAACTAATCAACGGAATCAAGATTAATTATTTCAAGTGCAGCATTTGGTTTGGCAAAAAAAGAAGGTATTGACCCACAAACAATTTTGTAATCGTCATGAAGGCTGGAAGAATTATTTATAAGCATCCTTCAACTACTGAATGGCTGATCGATGAGCCATCGATTATTAGCAGTTTTATGTATCACAAAAAAAAGGAAGCGATATTAGAGTCCCAACAGTTTGGCTGTTTGAATGGCATGGCTTGGAATTTGCGTTTAAGATTTGAACGTAAGATTGACTATTTTGATAATTGCGAGATGAAACTTGTAATTCAGAATGAAGATAGCTCTGATCTCTCTTCGGAGTTTGACTTCACTGGAAGCTACGCTTACCTCGTGAATCACAAAGATCCAGCCAAAGGGAGTCAAGTTGCTCTTATTGATGGTTCTGAAAAAGAAATAACAGAAACCATTAGTTTTGGTCAAATCAAAAAATTATTTATATTTGAACGAGCAATGACACTTCGGTTTTTCATCAATGCTAAAAAAAAGAACAAAGAACAATCGCCGGCCTCATCATTACCAGAAATGAGCTCCGAAAATCTTTACAATAAACCAGATTTTTCGGATGTCCAATTGTGTGTCAATGGTGTTAAATTCTATGCTCACAGAGCCATACTGGCAAATTGTAGTCCTGTATTTGCCTCCATGTTCAAGAATGAGATGACAGAAGAGAACGGAAATTTAGTGAAAATCAGTGATTTTTCCGCAGAAGTTGTGAAAAACTTGTTGAGTTTCATTTACTTAGGTAGAATGAAAATCAACGATAGGATTGTGTGCGGTTTAATGGATGCTTCGGAGAAATATCAAATCGCTAATTTAAAATTTGTATGTACGCATTTAATGTCTGATTTCTTAACCACCGCGAATTGCTTGGAAATGGTGTATTTGGCTGATAAACATAACATGAACTCTTTGAAACAAAATATTATTTCTTTCATCGGTAAAAATAATAATCTCGACTTCAAAAATTTTCGAGCTTTCATGGAGCTCGAGCGGTTAAATAATAAATTATCGGCAGAAGTTGTCAAACATTGTATGGAAGTGAAATTTTTATCGAAACGCAATCAAATGTAGCATGTAATTTTACTATGTAAATTGATTTTTTATACGAATAAAAGATATTTTTAAAAAATAATGTGCATTTATGATTTATGTCAAAATCAATTTTACGATTTTTTACTTTTATTTATTCTTTCAGTTACATTTAATTTGGCACTTATAAAATACAATGTTAAAATTAAGTTTGATTGAAATTGTCTCTCATAAAAAACGTAAATTTATGTTATAATCGTGAAAACTTCTATTATTTTGCTTGTGAAACGTATACAATAAACCATAAATGGCAATCGACCATTCACGCAGTTACATCTCCACAAATTGTTCAAAATCGATTTCGATGTAAAGATTTTTATTACCCTTCACATTTTACATGAATTTGAAACAATCAAACCTCTTTTTACAAAGACAATTAAAAACTTCTACGATCATGAAAGTACCGTCAGTTCGTCGTTAATACCAACGATGCCTAATTTGAATGGATAAAACAGATGAGAATCCGTTCGAGGATATCGCCGCGCGTAAACTGCATCTTAGAATATTTTATTTTCTTGATTTCATTGTTTTTGAGGGAAAATAATTGTAGTATATGCTTCAAATAATCCAATAATTGATATTTACGAAAAAACTCGTTCAACGATATCGTTTCCTTGTGAGTGGGTCCGTGCATTGATAGAGCTTACTGTGCCCAACGTGACTCATGCTACAGTGTTCGGAGCACTTTATAAACTAAAACAATTTGATCGTTGCCCGATACTATACGACACTGAGCATGTTTCGTCGCCTATCGCCAGTCGGACAGTTGCAAAGATACGACCAAACGAGTCGGTCCTACGTCACTTTTTGTCTTATCGAGTTATTCATTATTGAGCGTGTTTTATCTGGTTTTCACGCATAAGAATATAAAAGAGTTTAAAGAAAAAACACGATCGACTATACAAGTGTCATGTAATTATTTGTTTCTGTAAAAAATTCGTCACCATTTGCAGTCGTCAACACGCACTTCTGCATCTCTTTGTGCTTGAGTTTCAAGATTTCATTGTCATATGAAGGAAAATAATTGTTGTTCCTGCTTCGAAGAGTTCAGAAATTCTTTTGTGAAAGTGTGGAAGTTGAAGTTGCAATAACCGAAAACGAGTAATTGAACATTTAGAGGTTATTATAAATTTACAATCAGTGAGCATAAAATTAATAACTCTCTCTGAAATTAATCAACGAAAACTAGGTTCATTTTTCAACTACATGTAATTGTTTGGCTAGAAAAACAAGGTATTTTATAAATATAAAAAAAAATTATACAAATGATTGGATGGTTAAAAAAATCAAAATTTCGTTCCAGCGTAAGTACGCGCCAATCTGGCTGCCATTTTTAACGTTTGAATTTCATAAAAGCCGCTGTTGATCTACGAACATTTTGTAATCGTCATGGAGGTTGGAACGATTTCTTTAAACCCTTTTTATGGTGAATGGATGATTGACGAGGCAACAATTCGACGCTGTTTTAAAAGTGGCAAACGAGTAGAATTAAAGTCTCCACAATTTAACTGCTTCAAAGCAAAGTCATGGAACTTTAAATTAATATTTGATAATCCAACAAGTGGCGATACTCCGGTTTATCTTACTATAAAAGATGAATCTTGCTTGTCTCTCTATAAAGGGGAATTTGATTTCACTGGAAGTTATGCTTATTTTATGAACTACGAAGATTGTGATGAATGGCCAATTGGAATTGTCGATGGTTATGACAATACAATTTTAAAAACTTCTTTTCAAAAAATGAAGGAACGATTGTCGTTAAAAGGAATAATGACACTTCGGTTTTTCATCAATGCTACAAAAAAGGATGAAAAACCATCGTCAACCTTTGTAGCTAGATATCCAGAATTAACCTCCGAAAATCTTTACAATAAATCAGATTTTTCTGATGTTCAATTGAGTGTTGGTAGTGTTAAGTTCTATGCCCACAAAGCTATACTGGCAAATAGCAGTCCGGTATTTGCCGCCATGTTCAGGAATGAAATGACAGAAAAGAACGAAAATTTAGTTAAAATAAGTGATTTCACCGCAGAAGTTGTGGAAAACTTGTTGAGTTACATTTACATAGGCAAATTTAAAATCAATGAAAGTGTAATGTATGATTTATCAAATGCTGCGGAAAAATATCAAATTGCTGATTTAAAAACTTTGTGTGCGAATTACATCTATAATTTCTTGACCGTTGAGAATTGCTTGGAAATGGTGTCTTTTGCTGATAAATATAACATGCGCCAACTCAAACAAAAAATCATTTTTTTTATCGGTAATAACTATAATCTCGATTTTACGAATTCCGAAGCTTTTATTGAGCTCGAGCGGTCAAATTCGAAATTGTTCGCAGAAATTGCTAAATATTGTATGCAAGCGAGAGTCTAATTTTAATAAAACCAAATGTAGCATAACATGTAAATTAATTTTTGATATAACTAAAAGATAATTTCAAGGAAAAGAATGACATACGTTTGTGCCAATATCAATTGTACGATTTTTGACTTACCTATAATTATTCTTTCAGTTACAAATAAAATCGTTCAAAAATGATTTCGAAGTGAAACTTTTTTTCACCTCACATCTGACAGACATTTGAAACAACCAACCCTCTTTTTATAAAGCGGTGTAGCGACTACAGACTCTCGTGCTTGCGTGTGTGTGTATGTGTATGTGCGCGCGCCTCATCAGCGTGTAGACGCGACACCTCGGCTCGGGCTCGGCGGACATACGTGTTCCGCCTGTGTGTATGTATGTGTGCAGTGGTATGTGTGCGCAGCCTGCCTAGGCCTTCTCGCGGCAGCAGCCGTGTATGTCTTCCCCCACCGTGCGGGGATCTGCTCCGCATGTGTGCCGGCGACGTGCTGGTCGCCGCTTGACAGATTAACTTTGACCAGCCTAGAGTCAACGCGTGCGAACAGTGTAAGCGATAGCGAGCCGCGAGATTAATAAAGTGAACATAATTTACAATAAACTTTGCGAATACGCATTTTAATTAATATTGCACCCTTCTGACCATCCTATACGTGGTGACGCAATATTTGGTGACCTGTCTACGTGAGTGAAAAATTGTCAGCGGCTAGTTACAGTGTTGCTCGACATTTTCTCTCGAGTTATTGTTTGTTCGCTGCAGTGAAAAATCAGCGCGCTCGTGTTTCGAGTCTCACCGGCTTTCTATTAAAGTCCGACCATCTCGATAAAATTTCGGCGCGTAAACGCCAGTGCCGCTATCGCTACACACAAGTTCAGTGTTCGCTCGCCATTTTTCGGAGCACTTGTGCGTTACAACAAGTGTCTCTCGTTCTTTCTGCAAACTCGTGCGTGAGATTTTCCGCCATTTCGGAGCACGTGTACTGCCGACAAGTGTCTCTCGTTCTTTTTGCAAATTTGTGCGTGAAATTTATCCGCCATTTTTCTCGTGTTGTGCGACGTGCTTTGTCGTTCACATTCATTCATTGCGAGATTTCATCGCTCCAATTTTTTACGATCACAAGAGTTCGTTGCGGTTCTCGACTTGCTTTCATGCCGAAACGGCCATCATCGTTACGCAGTTTTGGCGCGCGGTAATTAAGAAGCCGCCATCTTCAAATTCATTGTTCTCTGACGAGACTCGTTGCCTGCCAAGAAGAAGGAAGTGGGTTGCTGTCCTTTTCCGGCGCTCTCGTGCAACGGCCAATCAACAGCGAGCGATTCCAGGCTCCAGCCAACCAACGACGAGAATCAGCAGCACGTGACTTCCGTCCAGCGTCTTCCAGCCTCGACTTCGTGGTTTCGTCGTGAAGATTAAAAGTAACAATTTGAATTTGTCGATTTTTTTCGGTCGAGAATTTTTTTTTTTTTCGCGTTATATTCTTGTTGGCTCGACTTTAATTTTCTCGTGTGGATTTTCGCGTTAATGATCGATTGCTTTTCGGATTCGATTTTCGAATTTAATTGATTTTGATTGATTGTAATGATTTTGTGAACATTAGGATATCCGTTTGCAAATATTTTTGCGGTTGAATCGTTTTGATTTTCGGTCGACTTGTGTGATCGTCGTGACCGTTGGGAATTTTCGATAATTTTCGGCGGGATAATTTTAGTAGTCGAGCCTAACTGTAATTGTAAACAAGCGAACCGTTTTCGTATTGATCGACTCAAGTGATCGAATTTATTTTTACATTGTGTAAATTTATATAATATTTTGACTAGTTATAAGTTGTCGAGACTTTGAATTTCGTCGAGCAAAATTGAAATTTGTCGTCGTAGTTCGCGCTGTGTAGTGATCAATTGTTTGCTTGTTGAGGGTATATCCCTGTTGAAGCCGACCGTTATCACTCGCATGCTTATTGCGATCGCAGTTTTCTTATAGTTCTTTTGAACTTAAGATTAATTTAATTTTTTTTTATTAAATTTTAACGATTTGATTTTGATTTTCGAATTGTTTGCTCGTTGAAGTTTTTAGTCTCGAATTAATTTTAAGTTTGATTGTGAGCCTCGCACGTGAATTTTTTAGAGAGAATTTTGTATGTGATCTCAACACATCACGCATTGGCAATTCATGGCACACTTCGGTGGTCTATCTCCCGAAGCTCTTAATAACTCGAATAGTTTTCCCAGCTCTCTCCGTCCCAGTCGTGAATTACAGCGTACACCTCCCGGCGCCGGCTTTCGTTTGCGAAGTGGTAGAGTTTTGCCGTCGGACTCGGTTGACATGTCAGTCATGAATTCTAGTCGTGTCGAGGACCCATTGGAAAGCGAGCGTTCCGTCGAGGACCCTTCGGTTGTCGAGCGTCGTGACGATAATGCTGTTGTGCAGGGTGCTGCTGCTGAGCAGTTTCGCGAGGAATTTGATTCATTTAAAAGAGAAATTCTTTCATTAGTTCGTGAGTTCATTGAGTCTCAAAGCGGACGCAATCAGGCCTCTGACCCCTTAGGTAATAATAATAATTCAAATGTTAATGTTGCGTCGCTCTCTCTTAATAATAATAATAATGCGCCTATTCCTGCGATTAGTAATACGAGTTCATCAGTACCCACACAGCGAGATTTAGATATCCACGCAGAGCGCCGGCTTCGTTCATCGCCTGGCGCGGCAGGTTCTGCTGCCGGCGTGAGATATGTCTCGACGGAGTCGCGATTGCCTCAGTTTTGGCGCACTGTGCCTGAGCAGTGGTTTGACGTAGTAGAGCATTACTTTTCGAGTCGTGGTATTTCTTCGGACGAGGACAAATATTTTACTGTTGTGAGCAGTCTTGGTGCCGATATTTTGCGCGAAGTTTCAGATACTATTAGGACATTGCCTACTTCCAACAGGTACACGTCAATTAAACAGATTCTTTTGAACAAATTTTCGGAAAATGAGGAAGAACGTCTAAATCGTTTTGCGGCTCTTTCTTCAATGGGTTCGCATTCTCCTGCTGAGTTTTTCAACGTTTTGTTGGCTGCAGGTGGTGATACTTTTCCGCGTGAATCCATTCTTAAAGTTTGGAAACAAAGACTTCCTATAGACATTCGTGTGCAGCTTGGTACACCTGCTGTCCTCGCCAATGAATCATCGTTGCTCAGACGAGCGGAGGAGGTTTTCACAATATTAAAAAGTTCAAATAGAATCACTGTTGATGCAGTCAATGCCGTCGGGGTTGCTGACGATAAAACCGAAATCCTTTTAAAGCACATACAAAGACTCGAATCTAGGTTGGATTCTCAAGGTTATTCTCAATCGCGTAAGTCACGAGATCGTAAATCTTATGCAAATAAACGCAACAAGCGAAAAAATGACCGTTGTCGCAGTTCGACGAGTAAGTCAGACGATGTTGTGATTTGTGAGGCGCATGCTAAGTATGGTGATAACACCTATGCTAGATCTTGCAAGCCCCCATGTAATTTTGACAATAATTAGTCATAAAAAGACAAATGAGCTTAGTTCTCCGCAACGGTCTGAAGTTTCTCATTTGACCGAATCAATTTCGTCATCAGAGATTAGAAAGACGCTGCGTTTATTTGTCAAAGATGAAGAGTCGTCACAAAATTATTAACGGACTCTGGTGCTGAGGTATCTTGTTGGCCAAAAACCTAGCACGAAAAGCTGCCTGCTTTATCTTAGCTCTTTGCAGCAAATTTGTCTCCTATCAACGCTTATGGTAATTGAGCGTTGAAAATTTATCTCGATCACGGCAAGATTTTGAATGGTTGTTTATAGTGGCCGTTGTGCCGTACGCCATTACGGGTGCCGACTTCATAGTTAAGTTTGCCCTTCTGATAGATTTGAAGAGTCGTTGTCTTCGACATTCTGACAATTCAATCTTGTGCCGTGGTATCTTGAGTCAGGGAGACAGTGCAGGCATAGCACATTTGGATGCTAAATTGCCTGTGACGCGAATATTGGAAGAATTTCCATCGCTTTTCAAAGACAAGAAGTCTACACAAACCACCGACCCCGGTGTTTGTCATTATATTGACACTTACGGCCCGCCTTTAGCGCAAAGGGCGAGGCGTTTATGTCCTGAAAAGTTGTCAGCAGCCTAAACTGAATTTTAGTTATCGAATGTGACAAGCCGAAAACTTCTGTTATTTTAATCTTCGATTTATTCGAATTTAACGTTATGTGTTTCGGCCCTCGCAATTCGCTGTTTGCGCTTAGCGCCTAGAAGTCGATGTAACGTCGTCGGGAGGGGAGGTGCCTTTGCCTTCAT
This sequence comes from Trichogramma pretiosum, assembly GCF_000599845.2. Taxonomy (NCBI): domain Eukaryota; kingdom Metazoa; phylum Arthropoda; class Insecta; order Hymenoptera; family Trichogrammatidae; genus Trichogramma; species Trichogramma pretiosum. The sequence continues at coordinate 2,158,533 of NW_019641225.1, forward strand.
CGGTGCTTGCACCGACTCGACAGGACGTAAGTAAGTTCTGACAATGTGCCTGTTGTGTTGTTTCCGCCTCCAACAGTTGCATCTGCAATGTTTAAGTCTGTACGACGTGTTAAGTTCGTACCGAATATTTTAAAACGAATAAAGTTTGAATAGTTTTGACTTCGACATATTTTTCCGTGTGTTCGAGGGGAAATTTTGAACTCTTTTTCATGTTTTATCGGGAGAAGATGCCAGTGCCCTTGCCATGTGTTTCAATGTTGTTGAGAGCTAGGATAAGCGGCGCGCCCGATGATAATGTGTGTTTTTGTTAGAAAAAGCGAATCTGTGATCGATCATTGTTAACAACGATTTATAAGTTTTATAAATAGACGTTTTGTGGTTCGTTCGTCGAACTGCACAAGTGTAGATTCATCCTGGGTCAATGGTAAGATGTCTGTACACTCAGCGCGGGTGGTGTGTTGTTTGCGTCGGCGTCGTCTTTCGGCGGTCGCGAGGTTTACCGGCGGTAGTATCGAGCGCAATGCGTAGTTTTTTTGTTCTCTCTAATTTTAAGTGGTTATGCAAATGTATTGAGAGTGTGACTCGAGATTGGCGTCCGGACGCTTTTATGGGCCTCGCGTCGGCCGGCGGTGTCCGCTGCGTCGGACGTGTGCCGCCTGAGTGTGGTGGAGTGATCTTTTAGCACTATTTATTAAGATACTGCGTTAATTTTTGTACTAAATACGAATATTTCAACGAACATTATTTTTGTTTAAAAATGTTAAATTTTATTTTTTTTAATGTTATCAGATTACAAAATTTTTGTAAAACATATATAATTATTGCATATTGACTGATGTTCGCACTCGTTCTCGCTTTACACAGCTACAAAAACTTTAACTAACAAAGATGCATAAAATATTGTTTGCGACACACAGATGCACAAAAGAAAGCATAACAACTCCACCCACACATGTATTCGGTTATCAAAAGGTATAACCAACCTTTTGGGGGGGAGTATCTGTAGCGACTACAGACTCTCGTGCTTGCGTGTGTGTGTATGTGTATGTGCGCGCGCCTCATCAGCGTGTAGACGCGACACCTCGGCTCGGGCTCGGCGGACATACGTGTTCCGCCTGTGTGTATGTATGTGTGCAGTGGTATGTGTGCGCAGCCTGCCTAGGCCTTCTCGCGGCAGCAGCCGTGTATGTCTTCCCCCACCGTGCGGGGATCTGCTCCGCATGTGTGCCGGCGACGTGCTGGTCGCCGCTTGACAGATTAACTTTGACCAGCCTAGAGTCAACGCGTGCGAACAGTGTAAGCGATAGCGAGCCGCGAGATTAATAAAGTGAACATAATTTACAATAAACTTTGCGAATACGCATTTTAATTAATATTGCACCCTTCTGACCATCCTATACGTGGTGACGCAATAGCGGATTAAAAACTTTGCACAATCAATAAAATACCGTCAGATTTGAGATTGCCATTAATACCAACAGTCGCGTGCGAAATTTATGCGCGCATATTTTTACGCGCGAAATTCTGCCGGTAAGACGGCCGGCGCGTATTGAGTCCGCCGTAGAGGGTGGGGGATGGCATGCCCGCCTCGACACAAAATAAAGTGTAAAATTCGCCTTGCCGCGTTCTGCTCGAAATTCGCCTCGTTGTTTTGCCGTACACAACCTCCGGAGAATCGAGCTACACCGGCATCTCGCCGGTTGAATAATATTGCGAAATTTTAGCCCAACGAAAATATAACTGTTTTTCTCTTCTCGTCCATGTAAAATTTTTCTGTAGCAAGATGTCGAATCCCCCTGCAAAAAGGTTGAAAACTTCCGATTTCTTGAGCACAATTGCCGAACAAAGAAAAGAGGTAATATTCATGATTGTTTGTATCATTTGGAATTTGACAATTATAACTAATTCATTGATTTCAGACGGCAAACAATATTCTGGAATTTAAGTTCAACAAAAAAAGAGTAAGAGTGCTCACTGAGTCAGATGAAGTAGTTCCCAAGTCCAAAGGAATTCTGTATTGGATGTTTAGAGACCCCAGAGTTCAAGGTAAATTTATAACTTGCATATTATGATTAAAACTATTAATCTAAACTTGTAACTAAAAATAATCATTGACATTACAGATAACTGGTCCTTTTTGTTTGCTCAGAAGTTAGCGTTGAAGAATAAATTACCTTTACACGTATGTTATTGTATTTTACCAAAATTTCTCGATGCTACATTGAGGCATTACAAGTTCCTATTGGAGTCGTTGCAAGAGGTGGACAAAGATTGTCTCGAACTAAACATCAATTTTCATCTTTTACTGGGTGAACCACACGATGTTGTGGTTGATATTGTGAAAAAATATAAAATAGGAGGTCTCGTTGTAGACTTCTTCCCTTTGAGAAAGCCCAGGTTTTGGTTGAGTGAAATACAAAAAAGAATCCCAAAAGATGTTCCTGTGTGTCAGGTATATATTATTAAATGGAATTAATTACATTGATATTTCTTAATAAATGATGAACTACTATAAAAAATTATTTTTTTCTTTCATAGATTGATTCTCATAACATTGTTCCTTGCTGGGTGACATCGGATAAATTGGAGTATGCTGCTCGCACAATAAGAAATAAAATAAACTCTAAACTACCAGAATTCTTAACAGAATTTCCACCTGTGATAAGGCATCCATATACCACTGATCAAAAACTTGATAAAAATGAGTGGGACACAGCATTGGATCATGTCCTTATTGATAGATCAGTTGATAAAGTTTCATGGGCTAAAGCAGGGCACAGAGGTGGCATGGCTGAGCTTGAAAATTTTTTGAACAAACGGTTAAAGTTATATCACAGCAAACGCAATGATCCAACAGCTGATGCTCTTAGTAATTTATCCCCATGGTTTCATTTTGGACAAATTTCTGTTCAAAGAAGTATTTTAGAAGCTGTGAAGCTAAAATCAAAGTACAAAGAATCTGTTGAAGCTTTTTGTGAGGAAGCTATTGTTCGCAGAGAACTTAGTGATAACTTTTGTTACTATAATGAAAATTATGATAACATAGAAGGAGCATACGACTGGGCTAAAAAAACCTTGGAAGAGCATAGGTAAGATTCAAGTTTAAATATTACAGCTCACTCAATTTTTAGATTTTAATTTATTTTTCTATATTCTTTAACAGTAAAGACAAGAGAGAATATATTTACACAAAGGAAGAATTGGAACAAGGTTTAACACATGATGATCTGTGGAATGCTGCAGAAATACAATTGGTAAAAGAAGGTAAAATTCATGGCTTTTTACGTATGTACTGGGCCAAAAAAATTCTAGAATGGACCAAAACACCTCAAGAAGCACTCGAGTGGTCAATTTATTTGAATGATAAATACAGTATGGATGGAAGAGATCCCAATGGTTATGTTGGTAAGTTGAATGGAAAATAAATAGAAAAATATAGTAAAATATAGTAAAAAATGCATTCAAATGAATTTTATCATTTAGGTTGCATGTGGTCCATTTGTGGAATACATGATCAAGGTTGGAGAGAGAGGCCTGTATTTGGAAAAATTCGTTACATGAACTATCAAGGATGTTGTAGAAAGTTTGATGTTAAAGAATTTGTTAGAAAGTATGGAGCAAAAGTTCATAATAAAAAAAGCTCCGTTTTTAAGAAGAAATAATGAAAAAATCTCGTTATAAATGTCAAGCTACAGAATTTGTTGATTTTAGCGTTCAGTCTTTCATCACAATGTTATTTTAATTTTTTTTTCTATTGAAAACTTTGTTTAATAAGTACAATTCGCAGCACAATTTTTAAAATTGACTAGAAATAAAAAGTAACTATGTACCTGTGAAACAATGTGAAAATACTATGTTTTATATTCTTGTATACAACGTCGATGAAAATAAACGTATTATTTCTAATAAATCATAAAAAATCATTTGAAGCATGTAATCACGTGATATTTATGAAAATCCGGTAAAAATAAGACATTTTCTGGAAAACGATTTTATAAAATTTATATTCTTTTATTCATTGAATTTTTAAAAAAAAATTACAAGTAGATTACATTTGTTTGTCTGCAAAAGTGAGTAAACTATCACTACATTAGAAAAGCTTTTTACATTACCCAACTATGCAAAGAATTTTATAAAAAAAAATAATGACATTTAACAAAACTGTAGATTCTAATGTAAAAAATAACATAAAAAATGTTTTGAAATAAAACTAATATACATAGCACTTAGTTGACTGATTCAAAATATTTCTTGCTATCTTTGGGATTTGGCTTAATAGTTTTAGATTCTGGTTGCCAATTTGCAGGGCATACTTCACCATGCTTCTCAACAAATTGAAAGGCTTTGATTAATCTTAAAACTTCTTCAACGCTTCTTCCAACAGGTAAATCATTAACTGTGATCTGACGCAAAAGTCCTTCCTTATCAATAATGAAAAGGCCTCTTAACGCAATACCTTGATCTTCAATGAGGACATTGTAATCTGAGGCAATTTTCTTGTTTAAATCACTGAGCAAAGGATAGCCTAGATCACCACCTAGTCCACCTTCTTTTCTTGGCGTATTAAGCCAAGCTAAATGACTGAAGTGAGAATCAATCGAAACTCCAACCACCTGTGTGTTTAAGGCCTCAAATTCTTTAACTTTTTCACTGAACGCCAGCAATTCAGTGGGACATACAAATGTACTGTAAAAGAATTAATATATTATAAACGCAATCAAAATTGTTCAACATCTTATTAAACTTTTTGGTAAAAACTTACAAATCTAAGGGATAGAAGAACAGAACAACATATTTTCCCTTATAATCACTCAGCTTGATTTCTTTGAAATCACCTTTGACAACAGCGGTGCCTGAGAAATCAGGTGCAGGCTTTGATATTTCTAGCTTGGACAGCAATCTCGAGCTTGCCGAGAAAAATCGCACGTTATCGTTCGATCGAAGTCGACTGGCTTGGATAAGATTCGACGAAGTTACAGTTGCCTATAAAAACAAACATCCACAATTTAATAACTCCAAGTTCATAACACACACCCGCAATTTTTAAAAACATCTTTCAAAACTACTCCGAATCAGTGCATACTCACCAACTTCTTGGCCTGTGGCAAAAGGTTGATCAAAAAGCGAGACATTGTTGAATAAAAATGTTGATTAAGAAGAACCGATCAATTGTTGCTGTCCTATCTAGTTATACACGACTCGAATAAAGTGCCGCAATGTAAATTCATGCAAGGTTATGTAATACACTTTCGATTCGCAAATCGTGCAATACACAAACGTATATGAATTCGCACACGCGTTGGCTCCGTATTTATATACTACGACTACCTATCTGGTATCGAAAATACCACCGAGCAGAATTCTGATTATCTCGAGTTGTCAGAGGCATTTGAATCAGTCCACATTTCACAAGCCTATAAATAATAACGAGTTGAGTTACTGGAACTTGGAATATTTATAAAGTTAAGTATTAACTACTTTTTTTTTAAATATTTTCAATGAAAATTTATTTAAAATTACATTCATACAGGTGAAAATAATTAAAACATCAATTAGAGACATGATTTTCGATATTTATTTCAATATTTCTCTATGAATAACAAAGCAACTCATGTTTCGGTCTTATAAGTTTAAAAAACATAATTTTTTTTTCATGTTTCATATAAATATTTCATTTCAATCTATATCTGTCTTAAGCTTATATGATACAAGTAAGCATCAATATGTCCTATGTATACTTGATTTTATCGTTTCTTTTTTTTCTTTTTTACATATAAGAATTTAATTTTTCACAGTAAGAGACAATCTATAGAAAAAATACATAACTCTTGCAAAAAAGATAATAATTTACAAAAAATTTTAAACATTGTATTTTATGACTACGAAGTATAATAATGAATTTTAACGTGATGTAGTATCGATTGAATGTTTCATGTTTTAATTTACATTTTTACATGATTACACAGTAATTACACATGATCTGTACCGGATAAAAAAAACAATAATTCCTTTGCAAAATCTCCGAAATATATCACACTCTCTATAATTACGTTAAATTAACGGTCAATCGTTCGATATTTAACTTTAATATGTACAAGATAGTGTATATGAAAAATGATACACTTTTATACAAAAACTATTACAAAGGTATAAAATCTATGAATAGAATATACAAATTTTTTTGAATTCTATACAAGTCATTATAAGTCTGTTTACAAAACTTATATAGAACGCTAAAATCGATTGAAACAAACCTTAAATATGAAGAACCTATTTTGCAGCATTTGTTGCTTGATTTGTTACCACTGCAGATTCATCTTGTACAATACGTCTATTTTTTTTAATTCTTTTCCATTCACCATTAGTATAATTCATTTGGAAATGTGTTTCAACTTGCACTAAAACTGACGTACCATCTGGCTGGGGCACTTCTTCTAAATTTTCTGATAACATCACTGTTACAATATTTCCCAACTTTGGACAAGGGTTGTCTGTAGAAAAGTAAACAATACATTGAAAACTATTGTTAGGAGAACTTTTAAACTCTGGTGAAAAGTTATGTAAAAACATACCCCTTGATCCAGCCATGAATCCCAAAATAAGAGCTTTTTCTGGTCTGGTAACTTTGTTCGCAGTTCTGAACATTTCTTGAGCTTCCAACATTTGGTCTCTCTGAAAAATAGAAGGATGTTTTGAATGAATATTCCCATTATTCATATTTAATTCATTAACATATTTAAATGAATCACTTACAGTAAGTGATAACCCTTTCCTTGCATTGGCAGCTGCTGCAGGCTGTTGTACACTTGATGATATAGGTATTTGTGTAACTGTTGCAGGTGGTCTAACAATTTGTACTGTTGGCTTGACAGTTTGTACAGTAACTGGGTTAGATTCTACAGGAGTAACAACAGTTGTAGTTGAGTTAACCACAGTAGTAGGTGGTGCTGTAGATGCAACAACTGAAAATAGATCAAATTAATTTGAAATAAAAATTGAAAGTAATTCAGAGCAAGTCCACAGCCAAGACAGAAATTTTGAGCATGAAATTCTAAATACTTGAATTTTTCAACCACAAAAATTTCATTTGCTCAAGATTAAAAGAAAGACAACTTACCAGGTTTGGGATTTGGTGCAACAACAGCCACAGGTACACTTGCAGTAGTTTTGGGTGTACTGTAAGGCTGTAAATGTGGAGTGGTAGGAGTTGTGGGCGTTGATACTGCTGGTGCAGCAGGTGTGGCGGGGGCAGCGATAGGTGCCAAACCTTGAGCATATTCTGGTGTGGCGGTTTCTTCTGCAGGAGCTGCAGCTGCTGCGGCTTGAGCAGTTGCTTGAGCAGCGGCTGCAGCAGCTTTCGCTTCCTCAGCTTTCTTCTGTTGCTCTTCTTGCTCTTGTTGGCGCTTACGACGCTTAGCTTGAACGTATCCCAATGGTTGCTCACTAATATCTAATAGTTTAATACCGCCATCTTTTCGAATTCGACCACCAACTGGTGTTCTCTGTGGTACTGGTGATGTACCAAGTGCTGGAGAACGAAAAGCACTGCCAGGAAGACGTGAAGGTATACCTCTTAGAGGAGCTGTAAAATTTTATGAAAAAAAAAATAAATTATTTTGTCGAAAGTATGGCTAAAGAAATTAATGAATCATCTTACTTGTATCTGTCATTTTTCTGGGTATGCCTCTACTCCTGACAGGTACAGTCGGTGTAACATTTTTCTTTAAATTACTCTGAGCATCAAAGCTCTTTTGTCTAAGCTCGTCTCTTAGCGCTGCACTTTTTGACTTCTTGCTGTGCTTTAGAGCAAAGTGTTTGGTGGGCGGAGGCAAATTACCTACGACCGATGTGAGAGCCTTATGGTTCAAGAAGTGACACTCCAGCGGAAGCATATTAGGATCATTTTGCTTTTTCAATAATTTTCTCAAGTCCGTAATGAGATCGCCGAAGAGCGGCCGATGATCGTCAAAATCTGAAGGATCTGTATTTAAAGAACCAGTGGATGGAAAAGTTTTCATGAGTTCTGCTAGCATAGAAACCCATAGATCTGTGTCGATGGCAGCTATCTCAATAATTTCTTCCAATTCAAGCTTCCACTAGAACATTCAAAAAGGTAAATAAATAAGTAATCGAAGCAACTGCACAGGGTAACTGAACAAACGGTTAAGGAGATGTTAAAAAAAAGCACCGCGCGTAAAAACACAAAGTAAGGATTGGGCTGTCTTTTTTGCACAATGCAACTCGATTAAAACACGTGATCAAGTCAAAAAACCACCGCCGCACGGCAAATGCAAATTCTGTTATTTTATCCGCCGATGTTTAACCTCAAAAGCGTACAACGCTCGGCAGGCACGCGCGTTCCCGAAGATTTAATTACAAACATCGATGCCGAGGATACGCGTAAAATGGGTTCGATGCAAAAAAGCCCGAGGCACTCGAACAACCAAAAAACCATAATGACCATACACTCGCGTAACGGCACTACGCGCGTCGTCTCGCGTACATGCATTTTCAAACGAAAACAAAAGCAACAACAACAACACTGGGGGCCTGCTAACTGCAGCAGCACAGCGCGGAGATATTCACCTCTTCGAGCTTGCTCCTGTGTATGTGAAAGAAGGACAGCAGCAGCTTCAGCTTGACCTGCAGCTGAAGATCCGAGAAGCAGTCCTTGATGTTCCTGAGCACCTCGACGTTGAGCTGGGAGCAGATCGAGCTGCCGGTCCAGCTGTCGTTGCTCGTGCCGAGCTTGTTGTGCAGCCAGAGCGATGTGTCGCTGTCACGTACGTTCGCCATTTTCCAAGCTCTTTGGATCCGATGCTACTCCGGCGATGGCTGAACGCTAACTGAGCGTCATTCGGGCGGCAGCAGCAGCAGCACACGCGAAGGAGAGTATATAAAAAAAAATGCGTGCGTAAACTGTAAATACACCAACACAAGTGAGTATGTGTGTAAGTCGCAGCACGCGTGGCAGCACGAGTCGTTTTGCCGCCGCCGCCGTCGCCGAGCGCGTCGGTGCGACAGAGAATATGTGAGGGAGACGACGATATTTCGAATTTCGTACGGTAGGTGGTGTTTCTCGAATGGTTTACTTGTAAAATTCTATGCAATTTTTCGACTGACGTTTTATGGAGGCTGAATGTGTCATATTTCGGAAACTTGAGAAAAAAAATTTTCTTTGCTTATTTACAGAGATTACGACTGACGTTTGAAAATTTTTCTAAAAATACCCTTTGATGGGGGAAAAAATGACCTTTCGAATGACCACCTACACTTGGCCAAAAAATACTGGTGATATTTCTATTAAAAAATACTAATGGATCATTCTTCAACCTCCTCAACGAGCTGTCAATGATCCTGCAATTGAAACTCGGTTAAATTTTTATGTTGGAGGCCTGGAAGCATAATAAATGGACATACGTGTCGATCTTCGACTTGAATAAAAAATTTTTGAATAAAAATTATTTTGAATCATTGCAGGCAGTCTAAAACTAAGAGGACGATTTTATCGCATAGTCCATTTTTATAGACAAGATCAGAATTATAAATTGAGCGACGACACAGATTTAATAATGTCCAAGAGTACTATGAATTTTCTTGGAAAGTATAATATTTATGCAATTGAAAACAGAAAAACTATTTTATTCCTTCGAAATTAATCATGTATATTTGGATTAAAATCGGTAAGTGACCGGTAATGGGCAAATTCACCCTATATTACCATGTCACAAGTCTCAATCGAGACGTAAAAAATAAAGAAAGGATTGGATAATTTTAAAGAGGTTTACATAATGAATTTTACGTATATATTTTTTGTCTTTATTCTTATATCTCTTACAAAACACAACATTGATATGTATAATTTTAAGAGTAAAAAAAGTTTTACATTACTTTTTCTTACATGAGATCGGTTTCGTTCGCATCTATCTTAATGAAACAAAAAGACAGACGTAAAATCGCTTATAATTTGAACACGCAAAAGGTGGCCTCTCGGCTATATTTACATTTTAGCTTGTCTATAAAATACAATTATTATTGAGTCTGCATATTTATATGTGTGCGCTTACTTCGGTGAGCGAACCAGGAACTTGAACTCCCCCGGCGACTGAACGGATGTCACCGGATGCCCCGATTGTGATTGTGCAGTGACGAAACTCGTCCTGAGTATATCCGTCGTGATATGAGTTTTGTCCACTCGAGACGTTGCAGACATATAGGCGTATATACCAAAAACTGGTTATACTTTTTTAACAATTAATTTCCATAAATTTCAGTATCTTTGAACCCGTTGCATCTAATAAACGGCCCATATCTGGGAGAATTTATTATGTGTCATTGCGCTCAACGAACATACCAAACCATTATTGTACCTTATCGAATAGAAATTACTTCGAATTTTTTCAGGAAAGGATTCATCTCCCCATTTTTGTCACAATTTTCTGAATGAAATTCTCCTAAATCACCCTTGAATTTCAATTTTTACGGATATCGTGCAATTAATCGCAAACGCTCAAACGTATACTCGCATTACTCCCTAAAAACACTCATGTTTGGTATACTTGCGGATCGAAATGACACTTACATAAAACATTATTCCAATTTATAAATCGCAATTATAAATCGAAGAGCATTCAAATTAACTATAGTGCCTACATATAACTATAACATCACGAGTACCGTGTGTCGATTGACAAACACTCGCATCACGACATATACAGAAGAACGATCGTCGGTCGCAGGACGAATTTCGTGACAACACAACCACCATCTGAGCATCCGGTAACATCGACTCAGTCCCCGGAGACTTCAAGTTCCTGTCTCACTCACCGAGCTTAAGGTTTAATGTACAGCTTAGAATTAAGCTATATTGTTAATAATTGATTAAAAAATTGAACGCAAAAAAAAATGAAAAAGAAAGAAGCAAATGTACTACATACCGAGTCCAAAATTAAAATAAATACCTAAGCTTATAGTTAGAAATATTACACCAGGTACCTTAAGTAATATTATCGACATTTTTTTTTTTACTAAATCACACGATCACTCGCATTTACAATAAAAATTGATTAATCATACAATATCCATAAAAAAAAATAGGAAAAAGACATCTTACTCAGATTCTTTTATCCATAAAATTTTCATACAACTGACTGCTGTCAGTTGTAATTTATCTTTTTTTCGTTTGCTTTGACTAGAGATTATTTGGTTCTGTAGGACAATTGGAGAACACTTAAACCAATCCAAAACCTTCGGCGCCCTCCTTCAGGGCGTAGAGCAGCGCCCTCTCTAAATCTTCGTAGCAGCTGTACTCGGGTAGGCACAGTTGATTAACGCTACGAAAAAAATAAAAAAACAAACAATAATAAATCGTCGAGTTCGTTATCGAAAATTTGAACGATTTTAGAAACGAAAAACAAAAAAAAAAAAAACTCACCACGTGTGGGCGGTGGGCAGATGTCCGTATCCGCCGACGTCGACGATCGTGAAGGTCGGATCGAGGCTCTTGAAGCCGTCGACGGGCAGCCGCGAGCTGCCAGTGACGAACTGCACCAGGCGGGCCATCTCGTCGCGCGAGAAGCCCTCCAGGGCCTGCCAGAACCAGTCGAGGGTGCGCCTGAACTGGGGCGAGTAGCCGTTCGCCTCGTGGCAGGCGCGCAGCTCCTGCACGCTGTACTCGTCGGCTCCGCACATCAGCAGCTGCGAAGATTATGTAGAAGGAGAAATCGAGGATTAAAATTGTGCGTAAATTAAAAAAATTTTAAGATATCTTATATAAGGGACACATTTTTACGTATTAAAAATTGATTTTAATAATTTTTAGTTTTATCTATAGAAAAATATAGACGTGGGATAAGATAGTATGTAGTACTCATATTTTTCAAGAAGTGGAGCTGATAAGGACTACATCTGTACTTTCTGATAATGATTAGAAAAAATATAATTACGGCAGTGACAGATGTGTCGATACTTTACTCACGTTATTGTATAATTTATCACACAGATCGTAAAAAACGTTAAAATTCATTCAAATCAAGAATATAAAATGGACACATGTCGACATTTCGCTGCTTCATACGCGTCAAAGAGCAAGGTATAGCCTGACACTGCCGTAATTATATTTTTTTTAATCATTTCTTAGATGCAGGCAAAAAAATTTTCATATGACTTCCCAATAATGTGCTTCTTTTAGACTGTACTGGTGAAAGGTGTATGTAAGAAGTACAAGTAGATTGATATTTGGAAATGACGATCAAAAAAATAGACGCGTATGTCAAATAAAAAAAAATCTCAAGTTTTTCACTCGATTATTATGTATTAAATAAGTAATGATAATCACCTCGAGTTCTTTCTCGCTGAAGATCCTGAGCAGATCGTGCGGTATCAGCATCGTCAAGCCCTTCAAAAACGCCTTCACCTTGGCCCTGATCGATTTGTTGGCCAGCCTGTGCTCCGCCAGGGCTTGCACGTACTGGATCTTCGTCTCGTTGGTCACGCGCACGCTCCTACCGCCGGGAATCAGCTCCACCAGCTTGTCCAACTTTCCATCCGGCCCGTACACCTCCTCGGCGAAGAACAGCTCGTCCTCGAGCTCGTCCAGGTCGTTGTTCAGTATGTACTGGATCTTGCTGCGATAGAACTCCGGGTCGTCGTGCTCGAAGTGTCGATAGTCGACGCGCAGCCCCAGCAGCTGGGCCAGAAACGAGTGCGTGAAGCGCGCCCGGACGAGCATCCGTTGGGTGCCCACCTGGGCCGACTCGTACAGACACTTGCCCACGATCTGGCCGGCGAACTCGTAGAGCGGCATCTTGGCGCCGGAGGGGGCTCCGCCGTGCGTAGTGGGATGCACGAGGCCGGCCCGCTCGCTCAGCGCCGCGAACAGACCCGGCCGATTGTCCGGATCGAAGAGCTCGGCGCAGATGAGCTCGCACCACTCGCGCCCGATGCCGCCCCGGTCGATGCCCGGCTCGCCCTGGAACACGATCTCGAAGCGGCCGCACCACTGATTCATCAGGTAGGACTTGGTGGCCTTGAACGACGTCTGCAGCAGCCTGTCGCGCTCCACCGTCAGCTCGACCTTCTCGCGGCCGTGACGCTCGTGGTACTTGCGCACCCGGCCGTAGAAGTAGTCGGTCTTCTTGGCGAAGGACTCGTGGCCGCCGATGAAGGCCTGCTGGTAGCTGATGGCGGTGGCGGCGATGACGTAGCGCTGGGGCGAGCTCAGCTCCATGAGGGGCTGGCCGCCGTCGTCTATCGTGAAGATCTGGTGATCCCTGAAGCGGGACGAGCCGCTGTTGACGAGACTGCGGAAGTGTATCTGCGGGGAAAAAGGGGAAAAATTTTATTTGCCTCAAGCTCCAGGTGGATTCGAGTATACGATTCGAACGAATTTTATGCCTGGAAATTCAGCTCGATTTTTTCCTGAAAATATCATTTTAAAAGCGGATTCCATGTGGAAATTTGATGGAAATAAAAAGCTAATGCCAAAAATCAGCTCGAGTTTGATTATTTTAATTATTTTAACTTTGCCGCTTGCAGATTTAGTGAAATGAAGATACACGCCATCTAGTGGGGAATTCTTGAAGGAGTACTGTAACTGACATTTTCAGACATTTTTGAAACAGTTAAATTGTCGTTTACCATGTCTTTTAAAATGCGCTCAATAATTGTTACATGACTGTAATAGAAAAGTTAAATCAAAAACAAGCCATCGTCATTTTTATCAGTGAAAGGAGTGCATTTAAAAGTAGATTTCCATACTGGATTGGATTTCTAGATCGAAAAATTTGTATCGATTTCCAGTCCTGTTTGTAAAAATTAGTGACTTTCTACGACTATTTTGGCATAAAAATATTTGAGATATTAACAAAATATCTGTTTTTTTTTTTACCCCAAAATCGTGAAAGATTTTCAAGTCGATAAATCTATCAGGATAGTTGAAAATTGATTTGAATGATTCAGTCGTATGTTAGTGCATCTTTATATTGAAATGCATACAATTTTAAATGTAACTAGATTTTCAGGTGACAAATCAAGCTGAATAATTCGAGATCGAGCTGGAGCTTCCAAGTGATAAATCGATTTTCGTTACATCTCATTACCTTGGTCAAGGGTCCGAGCCTGAAGGTGGCCACCGTCGTCTGGAAGTATCTGAGCAGCGGCTTCTTGATCGTGAGGTGCTTCGACGTGATGTAGCACGTCACACTCTTGGCTCTCGCGTAGCGCTTACCGTCCCAGCCGAGGAGCTTGGCCTCGTAGCGCAGGGGCCGCTCGGAATCCTTTGGACTCATGTTCCGGCGAACCTCGTTGAACTCGGACTCCTGCAGCACGAGGATATCGCACTCGCCGTTGGTGATCTGCTGGCCGTTCAGGTCGATGCTGAGCCGATACAGGCCGGCCTCGTCGAATCTCACGTCGAGGCCGACTCGACGCGTCGTTCGGTCGAACGCGAGCTCGGGCTTGCCGGGGACGTCCTTCCTCATGGACGACTTGCGTAGTCTCCTCTGCTCCGGCTTCTGTTCCGACGTCTGCGGCTGTTCTTCGTGTTTCTTCTCGTCGTTTTTGAGTTTACTGAAATTTTCAATCTGTGGGTAAAGAGAAAAATTTTAGAAATTTTAATAAAAATAAAATTAAAATAATTAATTTAATTATTTAATTTAATTATTAAAGGGGAGGAGGCGGCGTAAGGTCTTGACTAAATTTCAATAAAAAAAAGTTTTTTTTTCTTTTTTGGAACATATAGTAAATCGAATTGATCTATAAATTCCACACATAATTAATTGTTATTTGAAGAATATTCGGTTAAATGTTCAGCTTAAAATAAGCTAGCTACAGCAAATTTTCACATGCAATGTAAAAAAATCCGATGGAGACTGTCACTCAGTATCTGCTTGACCAATCCACTTCATATTTTATACTCTATTTGAGTAGATAATAAATGAGGTAATGACATCGAGATAATTGAACTTTATGGTTTTTTAACTGCTATATTCTAACATATAAGATGACTTTTTACCTTCATTCTTCAAAAAAGTCATTTTTTTACTTCAAAATGATGCCAAAAACTTAAAAATCATTTTATACTAAATATTTCAACATCATTACTCCATACTTTATGTACTTAAATTGTGGGAAAAATTGGAAAGAATCAGTCAAGTAGATTTTCAGCTCTACAGTGTCAACCGCAATCGATCTTTTTTCTCAGTTGTGTTAGAAAGTTTGCTGTACCTAGAAAATTTCTCAGTATATTATGCTGAAAATTTAACTGGATGATCTTCAAATAATTATTGATAATGTATATAATTTATAGATAAATCCATTTTACTATATGTCCAAAAAAATTATTAAAATGAAGCTCGAAAACCATCGAACAGACCTAGCCTCCTCTTAAATTTAACTATTTAATTATATTAATTTAATTTTTAATGAAATTAAATATTATAGATAATAACCAAAATAAGGGCTTATAAGTAGCCTAAATGTTTTTATATTTCCTTAAAATTAAAGTTGACGTCTGCTTTGACTTTGATGTCCATTAGTCCATCGAATAATATGAGACCACATAGACTAAATTGAGTCTACCCGGAAAAGTGATTGATTCTTAAAACATTAAGCAGAAAAATATTGCATCACGAAAGAGCGTGCAGCTTCGTCAATTCCGAAGACTGTTTAACGTTTTCGAGTGCACGATTGTGCGACATTTGTTAAAGCATTGTAATTTAGGAAATTTAGCCAGAAAAAAGCTGCGATGGCTATAAAATTTAGTAGATGCTTCGCTTTTCGTATAAGTAAGCAGCACGACCGTTTGGTAGTTCTCGTTGCCTTATCTTTCAAGAGCCAATCACTTTTCCGTAATCACTATAGTGATGAAATTAAATTCGGTGATAGGATAGCTTAATGTGTCGAATTCTTAGCGTAGATATTTTATACTATTTTAACGATATATTAAATAGTTTTCGAGCATTCAACAGGTCTAAGTATTGAAAAATACTGTTTTGCCTGCTTTCGAAAATAAAATTTAAAAAAAATAAAATAAAAACACTCAAGCCCCTTTATATCAGTCGCTAACGGTACTCAATACGCACTTGTTTTACATGCACTTCGAAGTCCTTCAATTTCGCCTTATCCGCGCCGACGTAGTCGCACACGTTGTCGAACTCGTCGCGCGCGTCTATTTCCAGCACCTGGTTGGCGCCCTTCATCAGCACGAGGATCGAGCCGGTGCGCAGAAACCTGGTCGTCTTCGGGTCGGCCGCGAGGGCCCGGAACGTCTTGCAGCACGGACTGCCGCGCACGTGATTCGCACCGATCTTCGCCTCGATGCTGTAGGTGCCGGCCTCGCGGCTCCGGAACATGACCAGCGCCTGATTGACCAGGGCCGGATCGGTGCTGCCCAGCTCGATCGTCGTGGGCACCGTCGTGTAGCCCCTGCTCACGCGCACGTTGAAGTTGTCCATGTCGCAGATCGGATGCGGAAGTCCGTTTCGCTGGTAGAACTTGACCCGGAAGCTGACCGTCTGGCCGACGGGCTGCGTCCTCTCCCAGTCGAAGAGCAGCTTGCAGTCGCTGGCGTACACGTAGCGGTCGGAGTGATCGCTCGCTGCGGGATACGTCGGCCATCTGGACTCCTCTACGACCAGTCTGGTGTTGGTGGCCAACTGTCTGGCGATGCTCATGGCACTCGTGATCCGGTACAGGTCCTCGCTCGAGGCGAACGAGTCCCTTTGCCCGTAGGTGCTCCTCCTGCCCAAGCTGCTTCTCCTGCTCCTCCAATCGTTGTTTTCTTCTGCGCCAAAAAAAAGGATCGCGAAAATGAATAATCGACGTCTTTCGAACGCGTCGATGTTTTGGCGCCGTCGATGCTCGATGCTTATCTGCGCGAAAGGCGCCGATGAGATACGATTCGCGCAGACACGAACAACGACGACGTACGTATCCACTACTGTTGATGGTAGTGGTGGAGGTTCAACGAAATCTTAAAATAAATACACTTTTTACGCAGAGCTGTAAACATACCGTCGAAAGGAAAGTACAGATCCTCCATTGTTGTTTATTATTGCAGCTCGCTGGTCCTCTTTGCTCCGCTACGACACTTTCAGCGCGTAACGATTGTACTCGCATCGCCACCGAGCGATGGAGACGCGGAAAAGAGAAGACGAAGAAAAGAAGCGAAATCGAGCCACGTGCACAAGAGAAAACGAGAGTAGCGTATAGATAAAATAGCGCGTGAGATAGAAAAAGATAGACACGGAGATAGAGAGAGAGAGAGAGAGAGAGAGGAGAGGAGGAAAAAAGAGTCGGTAGCGACTCGGTGCGCGACTATCTCTACCTACGGCGAGTTCTCACTCGTTACACCGCCTGTAACGGACTGAGAAGACCCCCGAAAATATCGAACGTCATCATCATCATCGTCGCGAGAAACGTAGCACACAGCGCGCGGCTAAAGCCACACGGCGACGGCGGCTGAATCGGAGCTCTCCGCGTTCATTTACATTAAAGGCGTCGATGAGCCGCTGCCAATGCCGCTGCTGCTGCTGCTGCTTCGATACACAGACGCGCAGACACCGGCGCGAGTGCCGAATATCATCATACATTAAAGCAGCGGCTTAGTTACAACGAGCACACACGCACACACGCGGTCTTTAATAGACGCGCGAGCATTTCGACGAATATGTGTATTATTTGTACAAGAGACGCGTAAGTAGTTTACAGCATGTGTGCGTCAGTGAAAGCGTAATAAGGAGTCATCGAGTAGATCTAATGCCCCTGCGACGATGACGGTGCGCGTTGCTCGATTGCATATTATGGATCGATCACGAGAGGCATAATTGGGGACACGCCTCTGTATTCTTAATTTTTAACGAGTTTTTATACTCATATTTTTGGAAAGCGTGATTCAGGTCATCCGAATGAAAAAGAAAGAAAATATTCGATTTAGAGTATGATTGTATGTCTATTCGTCGAGCTGCACCACTTGCATTCTTACACCAGTCGAGCCCGTGATTCATGCACACAGGTTCCGAGGAAAATGACATTTGAGAATATTTTCCACGTACCACTTCCGAACGAGACACCGGATCTCGATTATTGAAAGAAATTTAGGTTCGACTCCAAAGACGACTAGGGTACGAAAAATTTTTGAAACGTCGATGTAGACGTTAGTATATAAAAGCAATTGAGTTTGCATATTATGCGATAAATGAATTAACATACCTTACCGAAGTCGAGACTGGTAGCAAAATTTTGGTATTTCTTGAGACCTGGACTAGCCAAAAAAAAATATATAATCAAAACTTCATAGAGTAAAATGAGTCTGTGAGGCAAATGAAAATCTGAAATAGTCATGGGTCTATTTATTGACTTTTTTCCGTGAATTAACGGTGAATCACATTAATATGATCGATATTTTTGTTTAAACAAAAAATAACAAGTTGAAAAATATATTATCCAATGAATTATTAAATTCAAAAGTATTATATTCACAAGACGTGCGCTAGAAAAACTTTAGTAATGTATTTTCAATTTTGATTGTGAGACTGTATCAGCATGTACGATTTTTCCGCATCCATTGAGAAATTATTATTTTCCAAAATACGACGGAAGGCCGTCAAGTATGATAGTACCATTTTCATAATCTGCAGAAAAATTCAACGGCATGAAATGCCGGCTCTAAAATTATGATATCATTCGATTTATTTCAAGTAACTCACATTTCCACAAGTTTCGAAGTTCATTAGAATCGTAGGGCCAGCTGTCAGAGTGCATGAATTTTCAGATCGGAGTATCATTAAAAGTAACAGACGTCTTTCCTTTGAAGGAAACATGTACCATTTAGCGTCATAACTAAAAGAGTAATTTCCATACAATTTATAAGTTATAGTATGTCGTAGTTAATTTTATTATCTAATTACCAGTCGGCTTTCAATTGATCACAGGCATTTATCAATTCTTGACTTGCATAAATTAAGTACAATAGAATAACAAGACTACTCACAATGGTTGCGGCTATTTTAATAGCATACATTTTATCGTATGGGCTTATGACCACAAACTAAAAAAAAAACTTTGCTTTTTTAAACAAAAATTTTTTCGAGCTAAAGGGAATGTAACGTACAAAGAATTTCTAATTTAATTATAATTGTTTTAAATACGTACCCATACTCCAGATAAACTAATTTGCAAAGTTACTAACACGGTCACAATAAGATACTTTTCTTTTGTAAATAGTTGTAAACTTTCAAATAGTCTGAAATAGTGCAAATGAATTTGAGTGAATCGTGCATTTATTATTCTTTTACTCATCGTTACGTATTTAATCCATTTTGCTTCTTGATACATTTTAAATGCGATAAAATAAAAATTACTCAACTTGATACACTCTTGGTGTTTACGAATATTGTTGCATATCTTCATATTGATTATCTTCATTTTTTGTTTATTTGTCAAATTTGAGTGAGTAGATTCTAATACTTCGTGCATATGTATCATATCATCACTATTTAAAAGAAAATCAATGTTAAAAATATTCTTCAGTACTTGGTTAATATTGTTAATATTGTTTAATTACCCTAAATATGCCAACATTCCAACAATATATTTTGCCACTGACATTTGTAGGTAATTCAATATACTGATTGTAATAACAATTATAAACATATATGCTGTGAGAAAACAAAAACCAATCCAAACATTTTGCTGCAGGAAGGTAGGAAAAAAGATAGGGTAGCTTCTTCCAACATAGTTATTGACTGATAACCAATTACTCATTAAAATTATTAAAACTGGTACAACTGCATATCCAAAAAAGATGACCAATATGAGTACTACAAGAAGTTATCATTATGATTTGTTAAGTTTTTCAATATAATAAGGCAAAGTTTATATACTTCTAATGTGTTAAAAAATAGGACGATATTTTGTTCAACAATTTTTAGAAAATTTTCAAAGGAAATTCCGAAAGAAATACCTGACATTTTTAAGGTTTCCAAAATTTTTTTAAAATGACATTGGTCTAATAGAAATCAAGTTAATTATTTTAATAAAGTCAATTATTTAAAAGTACCAACCAAAATAAATCAATGATATAATGAAACCAACTTTAGCATGTTCCAAGATAATCTTTTTCTCTGTGTGGGTTTCGCATTTTTTCCACAACATTTCGATTGTGGTTAAACTGTCATCAAGCTAAGTCAATTTCTATGTTAAATTTATTTCATAAAGTAATTTTTCTAATACGTGCAAAAGATTCATATACGTACCCTGCTTACATCACATGTGGCAGATGAGTAAATCAAAATAAAGCCCATCAAAAAGAAACCAGTATAAAATGCCTCAAAAATATCATTACTTTTTATACTTTTGTTGATAATTCCAAATGAAACGACGAGTACCTGCAATAAAGCTGTAGTATACAATAAATAATTATTAAAATTATGTATATCCGACCCTCATATTTACCATATCTAATAATGATAAACATGAAAAACTTAAAATCCCTATTCTTCCCAAAATCTGGCCATAACGATTCACATCGGGGGCTATAAAAATCCATCGCAAAAACTTGCGACAATAATGAACAAAGGCCGATGGAGAATAATTTTTTTTTGAAACTAAAATTTCAATATACTTCTTCATCATTTGGCTATCGAAATAAATTTAGTTATCCATTATAGTTATTGAATCCTTATTTTTTCAAATTAATCTTTCGAAAATTTTTATTAAAACTCAACTTTTGAGAATTTTAGACAAGCTCCAATAACTTTACTTCCATGAAAACTATTCTACTACAATAACGATTTTTCAATCAGAATAAATATGGTTATATACATTTTATAAAACTCATGTGTAATATATAGTTTAGTTGTTTAGTAGTTTAGTGTGTATATAAAGTATATATAGTATCAGTGTTTATTGATTTACTCATCTGAATGACAATGATGGACAACAAATAATTAAAAAGATTTATATCTATAGCTCAATTTTTCTTATTGTAGTCAGGTTGTTTAGTTTTTATTACATGTTTACATATATACAGTCAAGTTATTAAAATGTATAGCCACGTTTCCCTTGTTTTGCATTTTTCTGTAGCGAATTACAAGAAAGACTATAGAGCACACAATTGAAGACATTTGATGAAAAATTTACAAATGATTAAATAACTCGTTTTTCATCTTTCTGATGTCACACCTAAATAGGAAGGCTTTAAATAAAAAAAATGCAGGGAAAATGAGTTTCAGAATTGGTCGAAAAATACGAAAAAAATTTCAACACTTTTTCTTTCAAAGCTCGATTTCGTCAGAAAAAAATCAGAAAAATCTTAAGGTACTTTTTTTAATAAAAAAAATTTTTTTCAATATTTTTTAAAGCTCGCTATCGCCCTAAAAAATTATTTTCGTCACAAAAAACGATTGTTCGCTTTGAAAGGTGCTTCAGAGAACTCGAAAAAATCTGAAAAATTCGAAGTCATGTTTTTCAATGCGATAAAAAGCCAAAAAATGTCATATCGGTTAACGCATGCTATCACTGTATATAAATCTTTTAAATTTTCAATGATTTTATTTGAAGGCCTAAAACTGTGAAAGAATTTTGTAATTATGCAGCTGGAATTATTGTCATACTTTTACATATCCTTTCGTAGCAAAATCATAACACATAATGTTCTAAAGATAAGAAATGAAAATAAAAAACCTTCAAAGATCTATTTATTGAAAATATCAGTTAAGCTCCACTAATATTTTCAAGACTGTACTCTACATCTGACCAATGTTTTATTATAAATAAATGAACAAAATAAAACATATTTTATCAAGAAAGTGCGCTAGAAAGAAGGTAATTATATTTAGCATTTTCAAATGGGCACTTTCAATTCTCATTGTGAGACTGTAACATCATGAACGATTTTTCCGAATCCATTGAAAAATTATTATTTTCTAAACTACGACGGAAGGCCGTCAAGTATGATAGTACCATTTTCATAATCTGCAGAAAAATCCAACGATATGAAATGTTGGCTCTAAAATTATGAGATCATTCGATTTATTTCGAGTAACTCACATTTCCACAAGTTTCGAAGTTCATTAGAATCGTAGGGCCAGCTGTCAGAGTGCATGAATTTTCAGATCGGAGTATCATTAAAAGTAACAGACGTCTTTCCTTCGAAGGAAACATGTACCATTTAGCGTCATAACTAAAAGAGTAATTTCCGTACAATTTATATGTTATAGTATGTCGTAATAATTTTATTATCTAATTACCAGTCGGCTCTCAATTGATCACAGGCATTTATCACATCTTGACTTGCATAAATTAAGTACAATAGAATAACAAGACCACTCACCATGGATGCGGCTATTTTAATAGCATACATTTTATCGTATGGGATTATGACCACAAACTAAAAAAAAACTTTGCTTTTGTAAACAAAAAGTTTTTAGAGCTAAAGGGAATGTAACGTACAAAGAATTTCTAATTTAATTTTAATTTTTTTAAATGCGTACCCATACTCCTGATAAACTAATTGGTAAAGTTGTTAATATTGTCACAATAAGATACTTTCCTTTTGTAAATAGTTGTAAACTTTCAAATAGTCTGGAATGGTGAAAATGAATTTGAGTAAATCGTGCGTTTGTTATTTTTTTACTCATCGTTACGTATTTAATCCATTTTATAGCTTCTTGATACTTTTTAAATGTGAATAAAATAAAAACCGCTGCCAATGTATTGGCAAGTAGCTTCCTCATACTTTTTTTTTAACTTAAAAATAATTTGAAAATATTAATATCATCTTTCTAATTACGAAAGCGAAACGAAAGCGCCTCTCAGCTTTATCGGGTATCTCAAACAAACAATGCTAAAAAAAAAAAATTTTTTTCTTAAATAGAAAAAAAAACGTTACGTTTATCGATAAATGAATTTTTTGGCTTCGTCCCTATGTCATAACGAAAAAAATAAGCCCTCCCCCGTCACGATACGTGCTACCGTTATCAAGGAATCACTCTACACAGCCATACAGCCGCATACACCCACATACATTCCAAAATGTGTCAAAAATTCGATCTAGTATATAGAAATATCATTAAATATACCCTACGATTACTCTATAAAAAAGCCGAAATGGAGCCCATCACAAAGCTTCCTCTATGAGGAAGCAATACTCAACTTGATACACTCTTGATGTTTACGAATATTTTTGCATATCTTCCTATTGATTATCTTCATTTTTTGTTTATTTGTCAAAGGTGAGTGAGTAGATTCTAATACTTCGTGCATATGTATCATATCAACACTATTTAAAAAAAAATCAATGTTAAAAATATTCTTCAGTACTTAGTTAATATTGTTGATATTGTTTAATTACCCTGAATATGCCAACATTCTAACAATATATTTTGCCACGGACATTTGTAGGTAATTCAATATACTGATTGTAACAACAGTTATAAATATATATGCTGTCAGAAAACAAAAACCAATCCAAACATTTTGTTGCAGAAAGGTAGGAAAAAAGATAGGGTAGCTTCTTCCAACATAGTTATTGACTGATAACCAATTACTCATTAAAGCTATTAAAACTGGTACAACTGCATATCCAAAAAAGATGACCAATATGAGTACTACAAGAAGTTATCATTATGATTTGTTAAGTTTTTCAATATCATAAAGCAAAGTTTATATACTTCTAATGTGTTAAAGAATAGGACGATATTTTGTTCAACAATTTTTAGAAAATTTTTGTAAGGTAATTTCGCAAGAAATACCTGACATTTTTAAGGTTTCCAAAATTTTTTTAAAATTGGTCTAATAAAATTCAAGTTAATTATTTTAATTTAAAGTACCAACCAAAACAAATCAATGATATAATGAAACCAACTTTAGCATGTTCTAAGATAATCTTTTTCACATTGTAGGTTTCGCATTTTTTCCGCAACATTTCGATTGTAGTTAAACTGTCATCAAACTAAGCCAGATTCTATGTTAAATTTATTTCATAAAGTAATTTTTCTAATACGCGCAAAAGATTCATATACGTACCCTGCTTATATCACATGTGGCAGACGAGTAAATCAAAATAAAGCCTATCAAAAAGAAACCAGTATAAAATGCCTCAAAAATATCATTACTTTTAATAGTTTTGTTGATAATTCCAAATAAAACCACAAGTACCTGCAATAAAGCTGTAGTATACAATACTTTATTAAAATTATGTATATCCAACTTTTATATTTACCATATCTAATAATATTGAACTTGAAAAACATAAAAACCCTATCTTTCCCAAAATCTGGCCATAACGATTCACATCGGGGGCAATAAAAATCCATCGCAAAAATTTGCGACAATAATGAACAAAGGCCGATGGAGAATAATTTTTTTTTGAAACTAAAATTTCAATATACTTCTTCATCATTTGGCTATCGAAATAAATTTAGTTATCCATTATAGTTATTGAATCCTTATTTTTTCAAATTAATCTTTCGAAAATTTTTATTAAAACTCAACTTTTGAGAATTTTAGACAAGCTCCAATAACTTTACTTCCATGAAAACTATTCTACTACAATAACGATTTTTCAATCAGAATAAATATGGTTATATACATTTTATAAAACTCATGTGTAATATATAGTTTAGTTGTTTAGTAGTTTAGTGTGTATATAAAGTATATGTAGTATCAGTGTTTATTGATTTACTCATCTGAATGACAATGATGGACAACAAATAATTAAAAAGATTTATGTCTATAGCTCAATTTTTCTTATTGTAGTCAGGTTGTTTAGTTTTTATTACATGTTTACATGTATACAGTCAAGTTATTAAAATGTATAGCCACGATGCCCTTATTCTGCATTTTTCTGTAGTGAATTACAAGAAAGACTAGAGCACACAATTGAAGACATTTAATGAAATATTTAAATATGATTAAAACTCGCTTTTCATCTTCCTGATGTCACAGCTAAATAGGAAGGCTTTAAATAAAAAAAATGCAGGGAAAATGAGTTTCAGAATTTGTCAAAAAATACGAAAAAAATTTCAACACTTTTTCTTTCAAAGCTCGATTTTTCATCTGAAAAAATCAGAAAAATCTTAAGGTACTTTTTTTAATAAAAAACATTTTTTTCAATATTTTTAAAGCTCGCCATCGCCTTAAAAATATTATTTTCGTCACAAAAAACGATTGTTCGCTTTGAAAGGTGCTTCAGAGAACTCGAAAAAATCTGAAAAATTCGAAGTCATGTTTTTCAATGCGATAAAAAACCAAAAAATGTCATATCGGTTAACGCATGCTATCACTGTATATAAATCTTTTAAATTTTCAATGATTTTATTTAAAGGCCTAAAACTGTGAAAGAATTTTGTAATTATGCAGCTGGAATTATTGTCATACTTTTACATGTCCTTTCGTAGGAAAATCATAACACATCATGTTCTAAAGATAAGAAATGAAAATAAAAAACCATCCCAGATCTATTTATTGAAAATATCAGTTAAGTAACTCCACATCTCATTTATCTGACCAATGTTTTATTATAAATAAATGAACAAAATAAAACATATTTTATCAAGAAAGTGCGCTAGAAAGAAGGTAATTATATTTAGCATTTTAAAATGGGCACTTTTAATTTTCATTGTGAGACTGTAACATCATGAATGATTTTTCCGAATCCATTGAAAATTTATTATTTTCAAAAATGCGCTGTAAGGCCGTCAAGTATGTTAATACCATTTTCAAAATCTACGAAATAATTCAACTTTTTGAACTTTTAGTTCTCATTTTATAAAGTCATTTGGTTTATTTTAAATAACTCACATTTCCACCAGTTTCAAAGTTCATGGGAATGGTAGGACCAGCTGTCAGAGTGCAAGGATATGCAGATCGGAGTATCATTAAAAGTATCAAACGTCTTTCAATTGAAGGAAACATGTACCATTTAGCGTCGTAACTGAAAGTGTATGTTGAATACAGTGTTTTATATGATAATTTCGTTAATTTTAATATCATCTAATTACCAATCCCTGTTTAGTTGATCGCAGGCATTTATTACTTCTTGACTTGCATAAATTAAATACAATAGAATCATAGCAGCAGACGCCATTGATGAAGCCAATTTTAAAGCAGTTATTTTATCGTACGGTATTATGATTATAAACTAAAAAAATAACGACTTTGCTTTTTTTGAACTTTGTTTTTAAATAAGGAAATGTAAAAAAGAAATTCAAAATTTAATTTAAATTTAATTTTAATTCATAATATACTGACCCAGAAACCTGATAAACTTAACATTATGGTTACTATTATTATCACGATAAGATATTTTTCTTTTGAAATTCGTTGAAAACTTTCAAATAGCCTGAAATTGTTGAAATAAATTTCTGTTAATCGTGAATTTGGTTTTTTTACATCATTTTATAATATAATTTTTTTTATATTCTCAATAGTAAATAAAGTAAATATTACTAAACTCGATAGACTCCTGTTGTTTACGAATATTATTACAAATCTTTCTATTGATTACCTTCATTTTTGGTTTATTTTTTAAGAGTGTGGAATTAGTTTCTAATTCGTCAAACATATGTATCATATCTTCACTATTTAAATAAATTAATTTTAAAAATATTCCTTGGAAACATCTTCATTAAAGCTTATAATTACCCTAAATATAAAAACCTTCCTACTATATATTTGACTGTGGACATTTGTAGGTAATTCAATATGCTGATGGTAATGACCATTATAAAAATAAACATTGCGTGAATACAAAAACCAACCCAACCATGTGGTTGCAGGAAGGTAGGAAAAAACATAGGGTAGCTTCTTCCAACTAATTTATTGATTGACAACTGATTACTTATTAAAATTATTAAAATTGGTACAACTGCATATCCAAAAAAGATAACCAATAAAAGTACTGCAAAAAGTTAATATGATTATTAGTCAAACGTGGTATTTGTCTCGAAAATATTTCGAAAACTTCACAAGCAAACAAAATGAAATCTCTTTCAAACTCATGAGCACTATAAGCACCTTGAGTTATAAAAAAATCGATTTAGTTTTTGCACATAGAAACGCCCTTTAACGTTATAAAAATGATTTCTGATTTTAGATAATAATTTTAGATCATTTTAGCTGTGATAATTCAAATAAAATTGTATACGATGAAATTAGTTAAAAAAACTCTGAATGTGTTTTCCTGGAAACCACTTTTTTCTAAAAAATTGAAAACATCGTCTTTAATTTTTTTGACGGAGGTGAATTCATCCCAAAAATTTCTTTTTTTATAATTTTTAGAAAAACTCTTACCCAAAATTGTAAAAAATGTTAGTGTGATTATTTGTGACAAATATTTATGAATTGATAAAAATTGTTAATTTAGAAGGTACGAACCAAAATAAATTACTGATATGGTGAAACCAACTTTAGCATGTTCCAATATAATCTTTTTCTCTTTGAGATTTTTGCATTTTTTCCACAAAATTTCGATTTTAGTTAAAACGTCATCTAACTGAACCAGTTTTTATATTAATTTATTTGATAAAAAGTTAATTGTAAACGCACTTGAAGGATTCATATGCATGCATACCCTGCTTAAATCACTTATGGCAGATGTGTAAATAAAAAAAAAGCCAATCAAAAAGAAACCAGAATAACATGCCTCGAATGTTTCATTAATATTTATACTTTTGTTAATAAGTCCAAATACAACAGCAAGTGCCTAAAATGAAGCTTTACTATATTATGCATTATTAAAATTAAGGGTATTTCATCCTCATATTCACCATATCTAACAATGTTGAACTTGTGAGACCTAAAATCATTATCCTCCCCAACAGCTGGATGTAACGATTCATATTGGGAGTTATAAAAATCCATCGAAAAAATTTGCGACAATAGTGAACAAAGGCCGATGGAGAATAATTTTTTTCCGAAACTAAAATTTTAATATACTTCTTCATCATTTTGCTATCGAAATGAATTTAATTATCCATTGTAGTTATTGAATCCTTATTTTTTCAAATTAATCTTTCGAAAATTTTTATTAAAACTCAACTTTTGAGAATTTTAGACAAGCTACAATAACTTTACTTCCATGAAAACTATTCTACTACAATAACGATTTTTCAATCAAAATGAATATGGTTATATACATTTTATAAAACTCATGTGTAATATATAATTTAGTTGTTTAGTAGTTTAGTGTGTAAATAAAGTATATTTTTTTATTTACTTACACAAATGGAAAATCTATATTTAAAAAGATTCATTTCTATAGTGAAATTTTTCTAATAATTGTCAGGGTGTTTTTTTTTTATTATATAAATAATGCATCGTAAAATTATTAATATATATAATAGTTATAATACCCTAAGTCTTATTCTGTAGTGAATTATCTTTCACGTGTAGTTATTTACTAGAGGGCTTTGAGTGAGGTCAATATTGTGGATAGCCCGATTTTCCCGTTGTTTCTCTATTACGCACAAACACGTGCTTGTATTGAGTATATATTATAAATTTTTTTTAAATTCCAATGTTTTATTAAGAACACAATGGTAAAATAAAGCGCCTATATTGACGTTGAAAATATCTTTCGCTTCACGGTCTGAAATAATATCCTTTAATAATATTTTCCAATCCTCAGCTTCTTCCAAACTGGCAGAATTGCTCTCTCTACATAAATTTTTTTTAAAAATATGTTTTTTAAAGAAACTTGAAATTATATCCGTGAACGTAATGTATTGACAAATGAAACATCTACTGTTAGCTAAACGATCATCTATTAAGCGATACGCATTAAACTTATTTTGAGGACTTTATTTATGTTTATCAAACATTTCCTTCAAATTATGTGACATTTTTTGCACGGTTTTGTATAGGACGGGACCGGGACTGAGCGATCACTTCGAATTAAACGATAATTCGAATTGTATGAGTTTGAACTATGTGATTTCCACTCACGTTACATTCTCAATATAGAGAGGGGCTAGCTGTATGCAATGGAACCTCATTTATCGTGTCTTGATAGCCCGTAACCATCGCGCATCGAGAAATTTTACTTCAAATTTTCAATTTCGTTTTTTTTTCTCAATAAAGATATTGATAAATTAAAGTTTAAAATCCGTTGACGAGAAAAAAAAATATGGACATTTTTGCTATCAGTGTCACGTTGAAAAATAAAAATCTGAAGTCATCACGTATCTGTTTATTGGAGAATGTTCGTGCAGTAACGCTGAATCTCACTTATGAAACCGATATTTTATTACAATGTAATTTCAATTTTCATTTTTAGACTGTAACAGCATGTATGACTATTCCGAATCCATTGAAAAGTTATTATTTTCTAAAATGTTACGGAAGGCTGTTAAATATGATAATATCATTCTCACAATCTACAAGAATATTTAACGATCTCAATTTTTGGACCTGAATTTATACATTAATTTGGTTTATTTCAAATAGCTCACATTTCCACAAGTTTCGAAGTTCATGGGAATGGTAGGACCAGCTGTTAGGATGCAAGGATATGCAGATCGGAGAATCATTAAAATTATCAAACGTCTTTCGTTAGAAGGAAACATGTACCATTTAGCATTGTAACTAAAAGAGTAATTTTGATACAGTTTCTATATTATATTATATGGTAGTTGATTTTTAGTGACGAATTACCAATCCCTGTTTAATTGATCGCAGGCATTTATTAGTTCTTGACTAGCATAAATAAAATAAAATAGAATCATAACACCAGCCAGCATTGTCAAAGCCATTTTTAAAGCATACATTTTATCGTACGGGATAACAACCACAAACTGTAAAAAAATTATGGTTTTAGTTTTTTAAACGAAAATATTTTTTGTAATTGAGTAAATATAAGACTCAATTAATTTTAATCATTAATTTTTATTAATAAAGTTCAAACCCAGAATCCTGATATGCTTAATTCCAAGGTTATTACGGTTATGATAATTGAATATTTTTCTTGTGACATTTGTTGTAAGCTTTCAAACAGGCTGAAATGAATTAATTATTAGTTCAATTGCATTCAATCGAGTATTCTTTATTTTCTTATAATAATATCATTCAGTTGTAAATAAAATCTAAATCACTCAACTCAATAGCCTCCTGGTGTTTAGACATATTATCACGAATCTTTCTAATAATTATCTTTAATTTTTGTTTTTTTATCTAAGTCAGAGAAGTAGTCTTTAGTTCTATATGCGTGTGTACCATATCTTGACTATTTAAAGAAATGAAATCGATATTGGAAATTACTTAAAATCATGTACAAAGTTTATAATTACCCTATATATGCAAACATTCCAATAACATATTTTATAGTCGTAAATTGAAAGTAATTCATTGTGCTAATTGTAACAACATATCCGGGCGAATAATTCTTCTCAGATATCAAAATTCCAATCATTGGCCATATCGGGTATTTCTTTAAACAACACAGTAACTAATAATATAACAGCAATGTATTTCCTAATGTTAAGAGGTTACTTTCCATATGCTCGATTTCTATGTCTATGTGAGTCAGTGATCAAGGCTTTCCAATGGATTTCACCCAATGCAATTAAATAATTGAGCTACATTATAAAAAAGATTTAAAAAAGGGTTTTTTGTTATTTCCCTCCGTTAAAATGTGTCAGTTGGTTGATTTTGTTGTTCATTAGTCCACGTGGAATTTCGATTAGCCAAGATGACTTTTTACACGCTTAATCGAATAGATGCACATACATTTTTTGGAAATAAATTTAAAATACAATCAATTAAAAACGAAGCAAAGCAATTCAATATTTTTTAAATTTATTTATTCAAAGCATATGGAAAATCTACAATATTTAATGTCATAAAACAAAAAAATAATAATAAAAAAAAAAGTCCGAATCAGCTCAGCTCGATGATGGTTTTACAGCGCGATTCTCGAGAAATATAATATCCTTGGGAACTACTCCATCCGCGTCGGGCAAGCTCGAATCGGCGCCATTCTTAAGCAGCAACGGGACCATAAACTTGTTTCCGGTCTTTAGAGCCAAGTGCAGCGGTGTGTTGCCCTTCCTATCCCGAACATTGACTTGCACTGGCTTGTATTTTTCGTGGCAGAGTGAGAATATCATCTTCGCCAAGAACCAATCGTAGCTCGGATGAATGGAGTTGGCCCAGGATTCTGGAGGTTTCTTGCAAACGACGTGCAGCGGAGTCCTACCCTCGGCATCGGCCAAATTCGGATTAGCGCCGCGTTTCAACAGTAACCTAAACAATTGTCTGCGTTGTACAATCGTTTTAGAAATATACTTTGCCTCCAACGCCAAGTGCAGCGTCGAGTAGCCCTTGCTCGTCCAGACGCCATTGGGATCCGCGCCGTGATCCAAGAATTCCTTGACGATTTTTTCACGGCCAAACTTACAGGCCACGTGGAGATGCGTCAGTCCGTCTTCATCGGTGTAATTTACATCGAAGCGATCGTAAATGGTGAAAAGATTATCGATGACGTCGATGCTGGTACTTTGCTTTTCAATTTCGACGATCTGTTTCTCGCATCCGACAGCATGATGCAACGGAGTGGTGCAACGTGTCACTGGCATACCGTTCTCATCCACGTCGGGCTGGTCTTTGTAGTCTCCATGAGTCATGAGCTTATAGATTATGCTGGGCCTTTTTATGCAGTCCCCGAGAATATAGTCAAACTCCTTCTTTTCAAAGATGAATTGGAGACCATCGATGTACCGCCTCTTGTTCCGATCAAACAGTTCGAGTAAATTACCATAAAAATAATTTCGCTCCTCTTCGATATCCCAATTGACATTTTTACGCAGCTCCCGCAATTCTTTCAAGACGTACCTTAATCCCTCGTCGTCCTTTGGAGGGATGTATGTGATTGGAATTGTATCCTCGCAATAAAACAACTCTTCTGACCAGGCTATTTTCTCCATATTCATTTTTTCCATATCCATTTTCTCCATATCCATTTGCACACACAAACACAGTCGCTATAAACGATGTATAATTTTCGGTCTTAGCTGTTCACGTTGCGACGTCGTAACCTGTACTATACTGCGACTATTCACACTCTGGGATGGATTTGATATGAAAGTAAAAAAACACGTACTCGAGAGCTATATGTGATACACTAGTTACGTGTGTCGTAGACGGGCACGAATGCACGACTGAGAGAGAAAGAGAAAGTCACGATGCGACTGAGTCTAGGCAGTTGATTGGATTATGCGCGCGTCGATCGTCACACTGCAACTCCAAAAATGGAGCGTAAACTTGAATGATGCACGAGAAAATTCCATTTGTTCTTTTTTTAATAATTTATATTCTTCATTATTTATATTTTAATACAACAATAATGATTTTCGAAAACTCAGAATATTTTATTCATAGATTATCATTCACAGCCTCAAACAAGATGTGAAAAAACTTCCGTCTAATCGTTGCACGAAGAAGTACAAAAATCGCCCAAAAAATTTACGGAAAGAAATTATTTATTTATTTTTTTTTTTGTTTACGTATAATATCGTTTGATTAAAAAAAATTGATAGGAAAAGGTGTATTAATAGTTATGAACGCACAAGATTCAGATAAGACAAGCAACAATCAAAATTTAGAAAAGCGTCTATATAATTACAATATAATTACTAAATATTTACAACAGTCTAAAAATAACAGAACTTTTTATTATTTCACTGAAGAGATACACGAGCATATGACTGAAATGTATTCGAAACATTTGTATATGGGCTATATCGCGTCAACTGTCCCCCCTCTTTGATCAAAGGTGTAATTTGATTTTTCATATTTTATGCTGCTTCCCAAGTGTGAATATGAAAAAATTATTGAAACATGACTTTTTAAGGGGAGTCATACACCAATTCACTCCTCTTTGCCATTTTTTTTTATAGAAACCACAGTTTTATGTCAATCTACATTTTCTACATAAAATTGACATCTTTGAGCCCTAAAAATGTGAAAAAAATTGCAGAATAGGCCTTTGCATCTTAACGAAGTTCATTTTTGCTATTTTAGCCTTTTGGCACTGTGCGCAAGGTTCAGATCAGAGTTTTTGGGTTGGAAGATCCTGATAGGTCTTAAAATCTTTAGAAAAGTATCCTTTATGGGCTGAGTTTTGTGGAATTTTGATTAGAGTTATAAAAAAGTTTGTATGCCAAAAGATGGGAAAAAAGCAAGATATAAAAAAAAGTTATCAATGTTTTTGAGCACACATTGAATAATAGAACTGATATGGAGGCCTAAATCAAAATTCCACAAAACTCAGCCCATAAAGGATACTTTTCTGAAGATTTTGAGACCTATCAGGATCTTCCAACCCAAAAACTCTGATCTGAACCTTGCGCACAGTGCCAAAAGGCTAAAACAGCAAAAATGAACTTCGTTTAGATGCAAAGGCCTATTCTGCAATTTTTTTCACATTTTTTAGGGCTCAAAGATGTCAATTTTATGTAGAAAATGTAGATTGACATTAAACTGTGGTTTATATAAAAAAAATGACAAAGAGGGTAAATTGGTGTATGACTCCCCTTACGTAAAATTTGATGAGGAATTCAAATTTGATCTCAAAAATCATATTCATAACCTCCAAATACCTTAATTTCCATAATTCAGCCTCAGTGCCAAAAATAAACATGTTTGTATCCATCGACTAGGCAAATATTGTAATATGTTCATCAATAGGGCTGTGCGAGTACTCGAAAAAACTCGACTCGTTCAGTTCGAGTTTTTTCCTCGAGTTCGAGTCGAGTACTCGATTTTTTGAGTACTCGAGTTTGTTCGCGTACTCGAGTTTTTTCGAAATACTCGCAATATATTTAAGTTTTAAGTAAATAAAAGATGAATCAACAGTCTCTAGACCCCTCTCTTTGTGTGTACATGCCCGTGTAAAAAAAGTCTGGCAAAAGTCTGGCAAAAAGTTGTCATAGAAGTCTGGCAGTTTATCTGACTCAAGTCTGGCGAATGCAAAAACATGCTTATAAGTGTGATGAAGTGTGGTACTATTAAATTATTTTCTTTTTCCAATTCTAGCCGCTGCGAATATCACACTTATAAGCATATACACACAAAGAGAGGGGTCTAGAGACTGTTGATTCACCAGTTATTTGCTTAAAATTTAAATACATTGCGAGTACGATTACTCGAAAAAAACTCGAGTACTCGAATTCTCCCGACTCGAGTTCGAGCCGAGTAAAACTCGAAAAATCGGATACTCGTACAGCCCTATTCATCAATACACCAAAATACAACTTCTGATAAATTTTGGTCATCAGCAGACAAAGAGACTTCATTATTGAGCATCATATGTGTCAATAAAACATGCTTTTTCTCTAATTTTCCTCTATTCTTGACTCAATAACTTCTGTGGACCATCATTTGATGCCTAAACAAATTCACTTTTCGAAATCTTTGAAACCTTCGTGTACTGTGTTACGGTGCATAAGCAAAGTCGATTTTACTCCAAATTTCTTCCAACACCTGTCGCATACGAAATCTTTGCGACCTTCATGAAATGTATTTTGATGTTTGATCATATTGCCTCGATTTCCAAATTTCTTCTCGCATTGGTCACATGCGAAATCTTTACGACCATCGTGGACTGTATTTTTATGCACGACTTCATCATGCTTGAATCCAGTGTAAATTCCTCCTGACAAATATCATTAATGTTTTGTTTGTCGTTCGTAACAACAATGTCGTGTTCACTTAAATTATCTCTTGAGCTGATTTCCTCGGTGTTTTTCTTACTTTTATCCATTTTGGTGTCCGAATTAAACCATGGATCCTTCTATTAAGTGTGAAAGAAAATCAATGAGTAAAATTGATCTTTTGGTGTAATGTCTTGTTTCGTCGGGAAAGACAATATTCAAACTGATTTGTTTTTGCTATAAACACAATTGATGTATCGAGAGACGATGTGAAAATTCATGTATGATATTATTGATTACAATTAAATAACCGTTTTAACAAAGTTATATTCTTTCATCTATGTGATCGATTATATAATTATCAAAATTTTCCATGGATATTGTATTTCTTATTACGTAGTTTTAATGTGTATATTTTTTTATTAATCTTATTTTAAATTACACTGGTGTGAAATTTCAATTATATTATTGATGTGACACGATTATAACGGTTGCTGTCTTCATTAAAGATGCTATTCTTTGCAACTCGATGTTTTTACGAGCAAAGAGATATCATAGCCATTATGTACGACAGACCTGTTTTCATGGACTTCATATTTTTTACATCAAAATTGAATAAAAAATTTTAATACGTGCATTTTCACCTTTATAGTAATTTTTACTACTTACGAAAGCGACCATTTCAAAATTCAAGATAAAAATGGGTCCAGCTTTCCAACCACATGGGCTGGATGTTCTTATCATAACCATAAGATATGCTAATCTAATCTTAGGTTTCCACTGATACCAATCACTGCAATAACTTCAGTAACGAAATTTACCAAAAGTGAAAGATGCAAAAAGTTAATGTTATTTCGTACCATGCAAGTCTGATTTCATCGCTAGCATCATTTATTAATTGGCTTGGAAAGCAAATTATGACTAAAGCAACAATACTAATCAAGAAACCCACTGACATTTTTAAGGCATTTACGATCAATCCTTTTTTAATTTGTTCGACTATCTGAAAAAATTTTTAACCGGGTTTAATTTTTTTGGTGATTAAAATAAACAAAGTTGAAATAATTTTGATAATAAATTATGAATTGACCATAAATCCCGGTACAGTGAAAGTGATAATAGACAGACATAAAGCCATAAACAGTAATGGTTGACAAAGTTTATCAGCAGTATCAAATAATCTTAAAAAATGAAATACTATAATATGTTAATCTTATTCAATTTGAAAATTTTTATGCATGTGAAACTTAACTTGAAACATTTTTGATGATCTTTCATAATAGCAATTAACTTTTCTTCAAATTCATTGTAAGGCAATAATAAATTATAACTGAGTTTATGTGATTTCAGGCTCATATATTTTTCACTAAATAATAAAGGAAATATAATAAAAGTAGTCTATGAAATAAAAAAATACTTCAAATTACCTCATTTGTCGGAAGCGAATAATTACAATATAACTATAAGTTATGTAACAACATGTCAAAATTGAAAAAAAAAGTGCAAAGAAAATAAATATTATTGTATTAAATAAAAAAATATAGCTGAATAATCCATCGTCATTTTCAAAAAATCTTGTGTGTCCAATTTGAGTTTCTGTATGGTGAATTGTTTTATTCCATATAACTGGAGCATATATGAAAATCGTCATTGTAGTCAGCAAGAAGACTGAAAATATATAAATCGTGGAAAAAATACATTTTTTTTAAGAGTACGATTTAATTACGAAATCCAGTTATTCCCGTTTTATAGCCACTTCTCAAAGTTTTTAGCCATAGACTTTTTGAATTTATATTCTCTTCTTCTTTGAATATTTGAAACGGGCCATACATACAAGTGAACAACTTATAATATTTAATTAATACTCATAGTTTTCTTATAAATGTTTTATTTATTTTAGTAATGTTCACTCACCGTTCGATTAAAAATCACAATTATCCAGTATAAAATGAAGATAGTTATTTGAATCGATAAATCAAATAGAATTTCAACTAAAGAAAATAAGCTCGTTTCCGATGGATTGTGAAGTTCATAGCAGAAAGAGTTGATCTTAATATCATTATTTTTAATTTTCAATTAATGAATTCAAGTTAATTAATATGTATTTATACATAATGAATTACTTATACCGTGGCGAGAAAGGCTATAACTGAACTCAAGAAAAACAAACTTCTACCGACTAAATTTATCATATAATCATTGTGAGGCCAGATAAATAGGATTTTAAATATCATTAAAATCCAGTAAGTATGTTCCCGCGCAAACTCTTCCAATTCGAAAATCTTTTCTTCGTCATTCATTTTTATAAATATGACTATAAATCTAAATTAAATATTTCTATTATTGTATCTTCTACAGATTCGCAGAAATATTTTTCCTACCTTTTGCTTACCAGAACACAGCTTGTTATCTTATATTTTAAACGAGGGAAATTTTTTTAACTGTGAATACAATTAAATTATTGGAAAAAATTTGTGTGAATAAACGATGTAATGAATAAAGAAAATAATATTTTATTAAATATGTTCTTACGTTGAATTCAAGAAATATAGGTGAATACTTGAAGCAAAAAAAAAATATGATATATATTCATAGCAATATAGAGTCACCTTACCAGTTATTGAAAGCATATAAATAAAATAAATAGAAGTCCATGTTTGACTGAAAATTAAATAATTGTATTAAAATAATTGATGGACAATAAATCTATAATGTATTTCTTATAATTTTATATAATTTTATTGCACATTAATTTTTATAACACCATTATTTAATTTTAAAATAAACATAAGTTGTCATTTACTGCTATGCTTTCAATTACTGGTCAGTTGACTCTAAACGCGTTTCTATTGTATACAATTTTCATTTACAATGATTTACATGTTCTTTAGTATATTAAGGAGATCTGGACCCCACGTTTTTATCGGCCGAGACACGCAAAGTTTCTTTTATTTTTAACTTTTTCTGTAATTCGAATTTCGACAAATGGCTCTATGGCGACCTTCATTTTGTCTCTAAGAATAAGTAGTTAAAATTACAGCCCATTCTATTGAGCAGATTTCCCGGAAAACTGGATTGAAAATTTTGATCAATTTTGATCAAATTTTGATCATGGATCAAAAGTCAGGATCAAAAATTTTAATCCAGTTTTCCGGGAAATTTACGCAATGGAATGGGCTGCAATTTTAACTGCTTATTCTTAGTAACAAAATGAAGGTCGCCATAGAGCCATTTGTCGAAATTCGAATTACAGAAAAAGTTAAAAATAAAAGAAACTTTGCGTGTCTCGGTCGATAAAAATGTGGGGTCCAGATCTCCTTAAACATAAAGGATTCCTACTTGTTTCATATAAACAGCAAAAAAATTTTTTTTTCATTTTTATAATGAAATTGAAGTTAAATATAAAAAGAAGTTGTATTACATGAATGTTTAATTTTTTATGAGTCGAGACGTATAGTATCATATTGACGTTTTATAAGACGTTCTGGTTTTCATGACCTAAATCGTGCAACAAATCATTAATCAATGCACAAATCAATGCACAAGAAATAAGTAATTATTCTTCGAAATAAGTTATAAGTAAATTGAACCACAATTTTGATTAAATTTATGTTCACGTTTAAAAATTTTACATTGTTACATAATGTAAATAAATTTCAAGATTGAAATTAAATACGTCCACTTATGATTTCTGAACTTCGTTTCCTGCAAAGAAAAAATGACGGTGAGTTCAGAAAAATTAATGAAAATTATCATTCAGAGGGCTATGATAAAAAGGAATGAGAAGAATCAAAATACCTTTGCGAACGGAGCGACGTTTCTCGGCGCCTCTCCTCAGCAGCGATCTAACCATGTTCTTCAAAGCGTAGCGCTTAGCCAAGCGCAACGGTGTGTTACCCCACTTGTTGCGAGCGTCGACCTCCACCTTACTCCGGATTTTAGCGCAGAGCGCCAAGAACCAATCCGCCAAGTCATCGTCTATGTTGCGCGATGCGATATAGTGCAGCGAAGTAAATCCCTTATCGTCGGCTGGATTCGAATCACAGCGCCTCTTCTCAGCAGTGTTTCGGCCGTGTTCCTG
Source organism: Trichogramma pretiosum (assembly GCF_000599845.2). NCBI lineage: Eukaryota > Metazoa > Arthropoda > Insecta > Hymenoptera > Trichogrammatidae > Trichogramma > Trichogramma pretiosum. The sequence goes on from NW_019641225.1 coordinate 2,197,263, forward strand.
TTGCCTTGGCTCAGAGCCAAATGCAACGGCGTCCGACCCCTCTTGTCCTTTGCGTCGATCTCGACAGTCTGACCGACGTCGTCGATCATCCGTAAGATTGTCAACGTCAAGTTATCATCGGTTTTTTTGCGACCGACGATATGAAGAGGTCCGTATCCTTTGGCGATTTGGAAACATGTTACCAAAATTGGTGATAAAATTAAACGTAATTACTGCCAAAAAGATTACAAGGACTTCAAGAATACTACTAACATGCTCAGCCATTTAAAAACACAACATCCTCTCTTCCTCGAGCAAGAAAAACAATCTATAGCACCAACCAAAAGAAGGAGAAGCAAATCTTTGGAAACACCCAAGGTATATTTTGTTCATAAATTATTTAAGCTCGCAGTGACTCACGCTATTTCAGTCGTTGAAAATGAAGGATTCACAACATTGATCAAGATTTTATCTCCTTTGCACAAAGTCCCATCTGCCGACTGCCAAAACTGTAACCAAGCAACTTGAAGCAAGATATGAAGTCATGAAAATTAATTTCATAGATGAAATTAAGTCTTCATAAGAAAAAGCGTTCTATTGACAGAAAAACTTCGGTCAACACAAGAAAATGCTGGAATTAAGCGTGAAAAAGTACTTAATCTTATATTAGATATTGCCATTAGATGGACAACAAAAATAGATATGATTGAGCGATATATAGAATTGGAAAAATATGTCTATTTGACACTTGCAGATTGCGATACAAATGTTGAAGTTTTAAATAAAAGTGATGTGAAGATTTTTAAAGATACACTTGAAGTTATGGTATCTGTAAAGTTAATGTTCAAACTGATATTGGTCATGTTCTTAAAAAAAAAATGATTGATGCTATTAATGACAGATTTAAACATATCGAACAGTGTTGTTTACTGGCAATGGATACACTAGTAGATCCACGGTTCAAAAATATTGTTTTTAGTCAACCTCTGGCGCGTTCTTCAACTTTATCTAATATAAAGAATGCAGTGAAAGAAATGGCAAAAAAATCATCTACCAATTCGTTCGTAGAAGAAAATATTGACAGTAATGATTCCGAAAATGCGAATGGAAATTTCGACATTTGGACACAGCACAAAGCAATGCACGTTAATCGAAATTCAAAATTTTCGAGGGATCCAACCCATGATAGATGATATAAATAAATAGATATTTTTCTATAAATAGATAAATAGATATAAATAGATATTTTTCTACAAACTCCATGCATTCACCATACAAGTGATCCACTTGAATGGTGGCTTCACAATAAAAATAATTACCCTACACTATTTGAAGTTGCAGTAAAACAATTAACTGCTCTTTCTTCAAGCGTATGTTCAGAGAGATTATTCTCACGTGCTGGGCTCATTAAAACAGATTTGAGAAATCGTCTTACTCCTCAACATTTAGATATGCTATTATTTTTAAGTAGCCAACTAAAAAATAAATGGAATCTCCTAGGCGTTTGATTATTTTCAAAAAATAAATCCAATGTTTGTTTAATTTAAAATTTTGTTTAATAACTAATTTATAAGTTAAAGACTATGTATTATTTAAATATACGTGTAATAAATGTTGATTATTTCTTGAAAATTATATTGTTGTATTTAAAAAATAAAAAATTCATAATCGAATCATTTGGTTGACTCGATTATGTCAATTCGATAAATTTTATTATGATCGCCGAACCCTACGTTCAACGGCGTCGAGTCGAACCGCCCGGCGCCGCTCCTCAGCAGCAACTTGACGAGCTTGGAATTCCCGAAGTAAAGAGACCCGTGGAGCGGCGGATTTCCGGCGGCAACGTAGTTTTGCGTATTTCGCCAGCATCAAGTGTATCTTCGACAGTCCCGTCGCCCGTACGAGGCAGTTCGGATTTCGAGCGTGCTCGTGGAACTTATCGATGACGTCCCTGCAGGCGAAGCGGCAGGCCACGTGATAATGCGAATTAAATCCATAACCATCGGTGTAGTTGATGTCAAATCTGTTGTAGATCTTGAAGAGCTCGCCAACCTTGAATTTCGATTCGTTCGTCCTTTGGGCGGGAACGCGATGCAACGCCGTGACGCAACGCCAACGTGGCTGGCCCTGTTCGTCGAGGTCGGGCTCGTCTTTGTATCCGGTCTTTACCACAAAACTGATTAACTCGGTATGACCGGATTCCACACACTTCACGAGTAGCCAATCGATTTCTTCCTTTCGAAAAATTAATCGGAGATTTGGAAGTCGACCCTGCCAATTTTTAATCGAGCTGCAAAGTTGTCCGTAAAAATCGTGTCGTTCTGCTTCGATTTCCCAATTGACACGTGCTCGCATGCTCATCAATTTTTCTTCATCCGTCTCGGAAATGGAAAAATCCATTAGGGATTGGTTTAAATCGTCGAGGGCCATTTTTTATACGCACTTGCACTAAAACACAGCACTGATAGATTAATAAAATTTATACAATTAACAATCTTAGCGGAAATCTTTACCTTGGGTCGAGACAATCTTTCTCTATACGATGTTAACTCTGCACCAACGTCACATGGAGTGGACCGATTAGCTCGTGTAAGTCGTACAGACACCAAAAAAAGTTCGAGGTTAGATAGCTGCAGCGCAGTCGCGTAAGTCACGTCGTGAAAGTGAAAGTTTTTTTTTTATTAATGGGGCGGTCGAAGTAGGATTCGAACTCGAGACTTTGAGGTGGAGAGACAAGCACCGTACGGAGTGGGCTATACGATGATACGTTTATAATGTCCAAAACGTAAATCCACTAGTTTCACATCAGAAAGTGCAGTAATCTTGCATTAATCCACTATATTGATAAAATATTGCATTCTTCAACGAACTTGTCGTGATTAATAAGATTATTAATTTTTAGCGCGTACTTTTTCATTAATTTCAAGATTTTACTGTTTCTTAATTAATATAAAACATTAATCCGAGTGTCGAATGGAAATAGAAAATTTTGACTTTTTTTTTGTAACCAACACTGGGCGATACATTCCAAAATATGCCTACACGACAGCTCGCGTTTGAGAAACAGCCCAATCGTTTATGTTGCGCTTATGTTTAGTCAGACGCGCGCATATCCAATAATCCCTACACCCCTGTACCCGCGAAATAGTAAGATGTGTCGCCGCTAGGTGGCACAAAGCAAGAAACATAATTCACGCAGATAACATTGTTAAGTAAAATAGTCAAATCTAGCTATAATATAAGAAGTTATTATTGAATCAATGTCGGATTAATATGTTTGTATGACATAGGCAGGCCTGGTGGAGGCCTATGTAAGGGGAGCGATTTTTCGAAAAATATAAAAAACACTAATAATTGCCTGTATATAAAATCAAAAAAAATTGGAAACACATAATTATTCTTATAACTGTATTAAATTGAAGTTGCGCTCACGCGGGGCATATTTTAATTTTTTACTCGTGTCCTGTGCATGTGGATCTGGAAAAATATAGCGCTTATGCATATCGACAGATTTTGTCTTCCCTTTTCAAAAGTGGTATCATTTTTCCAGAAAAAATTAATTTTTCCGAAAAAAATTGACTTTGAAGGTGACTCAATTTCCGGTAAGTTCGATTTTGATTTTGTTCGAAGCTATTCAAAGTCAATTTTCTTCGGAATCTATTATATAAAATTAGAAACAACTAAGATTTTAAATAATCCTTATAGTGGTAATTCTTTTTTTCAAATAGATTATTGGAAGCAAGTATGCCCGTTTGGATCCTACAGTAAGAATTTTAAACTTACCTATGTTTACCTATGAACCTATGATTACCTATGATGTTAATGACATCAGAAAATTTTTGACAAGTACAAAAGCAATTAAAAACTATTATTGAAGACATTCAATAAACTAGTATTCTCATTCAAATGAATAAACTCATAATTAATATCGTAATTTAAATATATATGATTGGATTCAAGTACAAACATAAAACTTTAGTACTTACGTTTCAAATATATAAACATTGAAAACGATTCTAACAATAACCATGAGTTTTTTAAAGTCTATTGATAATATTCATAAAAACTATATTAAAATTTTCATAAATAATTATGAATTAAATGATAAGTGGATGAAAGCACGCTAGTTAGCAATAGTATATGAAAAAATCCGTAATTCTATGACTTTACTTGCCTTTATTATATAGATGACTTTATTGTATAGATACTGCGCATCGATTTAATATGTATGAGTTTTAAACGATACATGTAGATTTTTTTCTTGACATCAAGATTCTCGCAATTATCCTATAGGTAGCCCGGTCGGGGCACCAGGTCAAACTCGAAACTCGAAGATGACTTCCTCCAGGTTTTACGCAAAAATATTACCCTAGAATGACCGCTTGGAGCATCAGGTTGATATCCGGAATCGACGACGACTTTCTCTAGGAAGCCGGGATTTTGCCGCGGAAATATCATCCCGGTTAACCCGCTCGTCGCACTAAGTCAATATCCGGGCTTGGCGATGTCAGTCTCCGGGAAGTCGCGATGTTTTCGCACAAATGTTTTAAGTTTGTTTATCCTCTCTGCTGTCACGGCACAATCTCTATGTGAACCAATTATTTAAAGCACGGAGTCTTGCACTTAAACGATTATTTTGACTTTACCATTTGCAGATTTTCAGACACGCAGGTATTCGCCATCTACTAGTAAAGACTTGAAGTGATTTTAAGTAATGTAATACTTACGTTGTATTATTCAAAATAGTAACATGTAATGTAATACTTATATATATGTTTTACACTGTACATTTCTTATGAAAAGAACTGCTTAAATTATAAACATTACTTTCAATAAAAGTTTACGATGTTATAAATAAAACTGTTGAATTACACAAATTACATTTATTAGTGTCACAATATGAAACTTCATTTTATTGAATTATTTTTACATATTTTCTCGGAGTAACTTGTTTTTATCAGACTGTGATGTTTTAAACGCGCTTCGCACAGAGACAAACCCGACGTCGATGAAAAACGTAAGCCACTGTTGGAACGCGCCCCACCGATACATCATTTAGCTAATTTATTGGGCACGACGGCGCGAGGTAATACGCGAGCTTTTTAAAATATACGATGTATTCGACGTGAATTACACCGACGAGTCGGGCGTCACACTTTTTTATGTGGCCTGCACTGATAGACCTTTTAGTTCGAGGCAAGAATTCTATAATCAAGCCTCACTCCTGTGTATTGACGCGCCGCGTTTCCACGTAATTAAGAGGTGAGCATTTACAATAAAAATTTGAAAAAGTAAATCTAAAATATTGAGTTAGCTATATGTATACAGGTATCTCCACGATTTAACGGCATGCAAAAACTTGTAATAGTGCTCGTATGTGAGTAATTTTGCCGCCTCTTCAAGTCGTAACTGTATCAGATCCCAGACGACAGGCTCGAATTTATCATTGTTTTTTTGGTTTCCATTGCGAACTCCTCGTCGTCGTATCAGAATTTTGCGAGATTCACCGACTTCTCGAACAACCCGTACTTGGAGAATAATTTCATGACGATCAGAGCGTCGCTTCGGTCCAGTTCGTATCCTATTTTCTCGAGACTTTCGACGACAGTCATTGAATCAGATGCTAGCATCAATTTATTCAGTTTGCTTCGCTCTTTTATAAATTGAAAGCCTTCGTCAAAATCACTCTCATTTGGAAAAACGAATCTGGACAGATCGGCCCCACGATCCAAGAGTACACCAACAGTATTCCGCACAAAATTCGCCACAGCCAATTGAAGCGGCGTCCGGCCCGACTTGTTCTTTGCATCAACCTGCACCCGCTGATTCAACTCATCGCTGATCTCGAATAACATCTTGTATTGGTCAAATCATAATTCCAATATTTTTGGCAAATACTGCGCAAAAGGGTCAATCCGTCCTCGTTGGCCAAATTCGCATTGGCGCATCGTCTCAGCAGAGTCTCAGCCATATTTTTTTTGCCCCAAAGTAGAGCCAAATGCAGCGGTGTTCGGCCCTTCTCGTCCCAGACGTTGACCTGCAATTGCTGATGTAATTCGTCGTTACACAGCTCGAGATCCGCAATTGGAGCCTTCCTTGGTGACCCAAGATAGTTTGGCGCTTTTTTCCCTCTCTGCGCACTTGATATACATCTACGAGTATGTGGTGTGTATAGATCAGTACACGTTGCGACTCCGCACCAATATCATCATTTTGAAACAAAAAGTAAAGCTTATCTCAAATTATAAGTGATTTAATTCAACGCGAAAGCATTTTGAATTTAAGAGTTGTATGATACTGGTGAACATTCAAATATATATTTTTATAAACGCCAGTTCACCTGAAAAAGTCATAAAACACAATTCCAAATTTCCAATAAATTCGCAAGTCGTTGGAGTTGTCAGAACGTAGAGATTTGTTAAATATTTTAAAAAAGACTTCCTACGGAATAATGAAATATATGTGTGTGTGTGTGTGTGTGTGTGTGTGTGTGTGTGTGTGTGTGTGTGTGTATGTTGTTTTGTTCATTAGAGATATGAAATAATAAATTTATATTTCCATGTATAAACGTGTATCTGCGGAGGATTTACAATCGGGTCGTTGCGCGATAAATTTATATTTTTTTATCAATTATTCTTATTCAACCGGAAAGACTACGTTAACTTACTACTAGCTTTTCTTCAAAACTCGAATCAACGTCTGTAGAGAAATATTAAATCAATGCTTTGATTTAATAATAAAGAAACAGATCAGGTCACTAATTGTTAATTTAAAAAGTACATTTTTTCAAATTTTCTTCACAAAGTTATTGTTGTAAGTTAATAATCGTTTGATATATTTATAATGATTGTGTTTATATATTCGTACATTTGAATAATCTACTTTTTACGGTCACTGGTGTGTTCGAAGCTGCCTTTTTTAAGAAGTACGTGTACTAAAGTACAAATGATTTTTTGAAGAGCAACGAATGGTATAATTCAGTTAATTCATATATGTATTAATTATAATATAGTATAAATATTTCAAAATATTTCCAACTTTGATAAAATAGAAATTCGATTCTGAGCATCACCCTTTATTTTGTGGGCAGCGGATATGAATGTATCGATTTTCTCAATAATATGGTGTAATCCTTGTCTCACTCGTTGAAAAACAATGTAAACAAATAGAAAAAAAGTTGACCACTGTTATTCTTTTACTATGCAGTCGAAATTCGAAGAATGAGTTCTAAATAAATTATGCTTCTCGTAGTTTTTAATACAATAGAAAAGTTTTCAAACATTAGAAACAATATAACATTTTTTTTGAATATGAAAATGATAAGAGCTAGTTCTTTTTCATGACCTTATACTGAATACTTTTGTTTTCAAAATAGTCGAAAGTCGTATACATAGAATCCCTAAGTAAAATAAAACTTATTATAACGCTCAAATTTTAGGCACGTGCGCGAGCATATGAGTACGCATGTAAATATTGAAAAGTCTCGTAAGGGGTGTATGACAAATTCAAATTGATTAGTTATCCAAAAAAAAATTCTTTTGCCATTCAATAGTCAAAATAACACAAATAAATTATTTTCTTTGATTTTTTTATTGAAATGGCTTTACACTAGAAATAATAGCCACAGGTACAACTATGCCTCATTTTTTAAATTTACTTCAAGTGTACCATTTGAAAAAAAATTAGATCGCGATTTTTCAACCATAATATAAAATTTTTCAACGGTCGGAATTCGGGTTTTTTAAAATTATGTATAGACATACACTACAGGGCACTATAAAGACAAAAAACGTTTTCTCTTACGTAGAACCTGAATTGTAAAATGATCGAAAGGTTACCGTAAACGATAATGTCCTTTTTATAATCTGAAGAGAAATTTTTCAATCGCACCAAATCATTGTTTCTGTTATTAATTAATATAATTGGTATAATTCGAAAGACTTACATTGCTGCACGTTTCGAGATTTAATTCAACAATCGATCCAGCCTCTAGTACGAAAGGTTTCATTGACCTTAATAAAAGTAATACAACCATGAGTCTAGCCTTTGGTGGATATTTATACCAATTGATGCAATAACTACGAACGTGAATTTTTTAAATAATTTTTAATTGTTGTCAATTAAACTTATTTTAAGTATCCAGAAATCTCACGATTTGATGTACGTATCATGGCTAGCATTGCTAAGAAATTGACTAGGAACACACATACATGTGATGACAATCAAAGAAAGACAATGTACTATCAACATTTTAATAGCTGTTGTTCGGCTCGTATCCATTACAACTACCATCTGTAATTGATCATTGAACATGTTATGAATATTAGTAGCATATTTTTATTGATATCTATAAGTTTCAAGTAGAATCAATTATTCTCTCCGTAATATTTTTTAAATTAATAACTCTTCTTATATATAATAGGGTTCTTACTTGCTGTGGTACCACTTAGAATGATGTTACACGATATGCACAGAATAACGACAAACATCAATGCATTGAGAAAGTTATACAGTTGTTCGAAAATACTGTAAAATCAGGTAGTATATATAGTTTTAATCTTACCAATGTAATTGTTTTTGAATAATTTTTCAAACAAAGAAAAACATTTATAAATGTAGGACCATGACCGGTGAATCGGCTCTGAGCGTCGGTTAATGAACTCTTAAAATCCCTTCATATCAAATAATATTATTTCCGCAAAATAATTGAGCTTATCCTCTTTTTATTAGCTTAAATGGAAGAACTATAATTATTGTAATTAATTTATCAATATTAAAGGTTCAGTTAGTTTATACTAGTGGTCATTCGTATTATTTAATGTAGTGTCTATTCAGCGGAAAGTTATACGAAATTTTAGAAATCCCTCGGGTTCTTTGGAGTTTCTTATACGAAAATTAAAAATGTCGTGTACAAATTTTCCCCTCAATAGCCAAATCTTTATAAAAATAGGATTTTTTATGAGGAAGCCCTTTGCTAAGGCCCTTTACTAAGGGGCTTCTTCATGCGAGGAAGCATGAGGAAATTTTCTTCCATAGAACTCAGATCAAAATGTTCATCGCTTAAAAAGTTAATTCCATTTTTTAGTGTATAGTAGCTGAACTTTTAGATTCTGCTGCTGAGCCGCTGCAATGAGACTCGACGCGATGTATTAAGTAGGGGTGTGCAGTACTCGAAAAAACTCGACTCGTCGATTTTGAGTTTTTTCCTCGAGTTCGAGTCGAGTACTCGAGTTTTTTTCGAGTAATCGAGTTTTTCGAGTACTCGCAATATATTTAAGTTTTAAGTAAATAAATGATGAATTCATAGTCTCTAGACCACCTCCCTTTGTGAGTACATACTTATAAGTGTAATATTGGCAACGGATTGGATTAAAAGAAGAAAATAATTTAATTGTACTACGCTTCATCATTTAAATTCTTTACTTAAAACTTTCATTACTTAAAACTTAAATATATTGCGAGTACTCAAAAAACTCGATTACTCGAAAAAATTCGAGTACCCGAAAAAAAACTCGAGTACTCGCACAGCCCTAATTGTAAGTAGTAGCAAATGTAAATGCGACCAATACGATAAGGCAGTGGAATATAATTTTTTGCAATGCCATCTACATGAAACACAAAAAAATAAAATGTTAAGAAGGTTGAGAAAACTGCAGTTACACGGCCCATACTCTGTCATACCCTTGCTTACGAGTATAAACAACGAAACTATAAATATCATATCTGACTTTATACTAAACTGTGATTTTAATATTTAAACTTAGTTTTGAATTACTAGAACACTATGCACATAGAAAATAATTTTAAGTTACTATACTAATACTTTTAATGTAAACGTGAACATATTTATAATCTCCCAGGAATATGTATTGTATTGGTATATAAAACTATAAGGGCATAATTTATGTAATAGATATAGGCAATTTGTATTCATACCAAAGCCAATAAAAGATTTAAAAAAAAATATACACCGAAATCGCAGTGAAAATGTCATTCATCCAGGCGCAAAATTAGCTTTCCGAACTCATAACGATGCAGACTCTAACGGTATTACACACGTGATAATACAAATCCAATAAAGTTTTATTGGTCATTGGAAAATCAGGTAGTAACAATATTATAACTGCGAATCTCAAACAAAAAAGATTAATATTAAAATATACGATGTTTTTTTTTACTAGCTCTTCATAGAGTACAAAATCTGATTTCGAATAAATTTGATTCAAGTAATATTTCAAACACATCTTATAAATGTCCCAGAGAATTACGAAGAATATGTTTGAGTAATTATGATTATCTATTATTGTATTGCATCTCTGTTCTACATCTACAACACTCTACAAGTGTGATACTACTGCGGCTGCCAAAAGAGCGAGAGGGAGAATAATGTTTTTAATTGTGGCGCACTAAATGGCATCGATTGTTCATTGTTTATCTCAATTTTTGCGATTGATATTACAATAAAAAAGCTTTACACTTATAGCGTTACTAGGTTAGCGTTAATAGGTTTGTTCAGTCCATCCGACTATTGGTTATTTATTAACAGATCCAAAAAAGTTCTGTCGGACTCGAAAGTACCGTAGAAATATTTTCTTTTGCGTTCCCGTAGACCTAGAACAATTTTACGCAATGTGTGTCTATGAGTACAGAACATTGAAATAAACTGGATTCATTGACGATTGCGACGAGGATCGTTAAATTATGTCATTCGTCTATATAAATCATGCTGTCAAATCCTCGCGTGCAAGATAATTGTGAAGGGTTGACGTGTGAAATTTATGCAGAAGAACAGATTGAAGATAAAAACGTGTTGAAATTTGAGGTGGTGTGCGAAAGATGAGTAAAATGACTTTACAATCATGAAAAAATTATTAACAGTTTGAAATATTTTATCGTTTTTCAATACATTGAAAGATTGAAAGATATTTATTTGGAAGATTCTTTAAAATTACATAGCTTATGTATATAAGAGTAGATATATTTTCTTTTATCGCAATTGTCTCGGGTAGATAAGATTAGGGGCTGTCAAATTTAGTTCTTAAGTGTATTCTGGTATCTGCTATAAGTATAGAATTCGGCTCGAGATGGACCTCTTTTAGGTGTCTATCGAGGTTACCTTTTTCTCCAAATAATTTGTTACAATGTGTACATTGATGAGGTTGGCAAAATTTTAAAAAGGTTCAATTTTATGTACATTCCTTATGTGTCTTCTAAGATCACTATTTCGTCCGAATGATTTGAGACAAATTTTACATTCGAAGGGTTTGATACGTTGATGTTCTGAACTTATGTGGGATTTAAGGTGACTTTGGTGTCCAAAGGATTTATGACAAATTTCACATTCATAAGGTTTGCTCCTGTCATGTACAGTCGCTATGTGACTTGTGAGATGACTGTTTTTTCCAAATGAATTATGACAAATTTCACATTCATAAGGTTTGCTCCCGTTATGTACTGTACTCAAGTGATGAGTGAGGGTACCTTTTTGCCCAAAGGATTTGTGACAAATTCCACATTCATGAGGTTTGATCCGATGATGTACTGTATTTATGTGTTTGTTGAGATTACCTTTTTCTCCAAATAAATGATGACAAATGACACATTCGAAGCGTTTGCTTCGCTCATGAACTGTATTCACATGATGTTTGAGTTGATCCTCTTGTCCAAATGATACGTGACAAGTCTCACATTTGAAGGGTTTACTTTGATCATGCACACACTGTACGTGACTCATGAGATTGTCCCTCGTTTTAAATCTTTTTTGGCAAATATAACATTCAAACGGTTTGCAACAATTATGTACTGCATTTTTATGAAATGTGAGATCACCCTTGCTTGAAAATGATTTATAACAAGTTTCACATTCAAAGGATTCTTCCTGATTATGCATTGAATTTATGTGTTTTTCGAGGTGATTTTTGTGGCCTAATAATTTGTGACAAATCTCCGATTCAAAATTTTGTTTCTGATTGTGTTCTGTGTCGTTACGACGTTCCAAGTCACTTTGCAGGTCCAATGCATCATCTAAAATCTTAGAATCAACGGAAGTATGAATAAGTAGTGGATGAAGAATGAATGAGTCCTTGTGACACTTGAGGTCACTTTCATGTCTAAATGATTTATGACAAAATTCACATGTGAATAGTCTGTTAATACTGTCCCCCATTGCATCCATGTCAGATTTTGTATTCGTTTCAATTTCCTTATTAAATGCCCCGACGTTTTTGGCCGTGCACGAGTCCGCCGAATCCAAATTTAGATCTTTGCTTGTCTTTAAACCTAATGAATAATCAAGATCGATTAAAAAAAACTTCTCAAGAAATATAACAGCATGCACAAAAAAGTAATACCTCAGTAGGTCTTCTTAACTTTCTATCGAACACTAGATCATATGCGATCACTGGTAGAAAGTAAAATTAAAGTAGGCAATGACGATGTAGACCTCGAATTTACAAATTTGTAAACATCAGTCGCTTACGGCCGGATTTCACCATCTTTCCAGCGATTAAAGGCGTACTGATGTATCATATGGCGAGGAGATCCCGCGTTTATGGCAGCTCGTTAACGATATTTTCCCTCTCCTTTGTCGTCTGCCCAAACTCAGTAAATAGTATACAGGCATTTTCGAAACTTGTTGAATCTAATTTCGATGAGACATCTGAAAATCACGCGATCCACTCCTTCCGAAGGACCTTTTACCTTTCACACGTGTCTCATGCTCTTTTAAGTTTCGTATTGAGCTTTTTGAGCTTGCACTTATATTTTTTCTTCTGTTCGGCGGAACATACGATGCAGTCGAATTGGCCACTGGTGTTGGCATCGATACTTTGGACCGCTGCTCTCGTTAGAGCATGTATAGATGCAAACATTTTCATCAGATTTACACAAATCTAAATCATCTAAAGTATCTACAAATGGATATAGTAACAAAACCTTATTTTTCATTTACAAAAATGTTGTATATAACTTATTACCATCAAAGTAAAAATGAAATTTTCTTCATAAGCACCGGCGAAATAATCGTGGTATGTGCGTGTGTATGTGTGTCTACTTCAAATTACGTTCATACCTATGTATCTCTCTCTCTCTCTCTCTCTCTGCATGTACATCACCGCTGCTTATGAGCAAAAACTCACCTTAACGAAATACTGCGAAAAAAAACACATCTCACCGAATGCCGTAAAGAAAAACACACTTCTTTGAAAAACCAAGATATTTTCAACCTGATTTGTAAAATCGTGATTCGGTTAGATGTGTTTTTCTTTTCCTCATTTCGATGAGGTGTTTTTTTTTCACAGCATTTCAATGAGGTGTATTTTTCTTCACGGCATCCAACAAGGTGTGTTGATTTTCATGACATTTTCGAAAAAGGTTTTTTTCACAGCGTTTTTCACTGTGTTTTTACTCATAAGCAGCGGCGATATATATCTCACGCTTGATTTATTTGACACTTGTGCTGGGGTGGGCTGCTGCTGCTGGAATCAAATGACGCGTGTTAAGTTCAATAACATTTACAAATTATCAATCAACCCATTAAATTTCGGAGATTTCAATGCAATCTCATGCAAAGTCATGATAATCAATAAAAAAATGACATAATGTATCCACTACTTGAACTTTTTTTCTGTAAAAGAATTATTATTATCAGGAAAACGAGAAATTAAAAAAAATGATTCTAAGGTGCACAAAGTACACTGACATAGAGCTAGTTTCATAAATAGTAATTGTTATGAAAATGTTTGTGTACATCCCTCGATTTCAATGAATATAGTAGTCTCGTTTTCAGTAAATTATAACATTTAGATGAAGATTTTTTTCGAGCTCCACTGATAATTCTTCGGGTGTTCCATGTCCCAAAACTAAAAAGAGATTCAGAAAAGAATTTCAAATGCTTTCGACAATGTCAACACAGAATTAGTATATTTTGCACGTAGGTAGTGAAAAACTGGAAAGTCTCAGAGCACGTGTAATTTATCATCCGAGGCGAAGCCGAGGTTGATAATCACGTAGCACAAAAAAACTTTTTTACAACACTTTGTCTATCAAAATCGAAATTACATCAAGTGAAACAAACTTCCATCGAATTTCAAGGATTTTTTTACAGAATTGCTCACACTGCGATAAATCCGTTGCGCGCGAGTTACAGCAGATCCAAAATTGCAAAGAAAAAATAATCAAAAACTCTTCTACGATTGTCTGATACTTTATTTAACTGCAACAGAGCTATATAATTGTTACATCGCCAATCGCAGGTAGTGTCTCTTCCGATCGACGATGATCGTTTTACTGTGATAGTTTTAAAGTACACGATCATAAACTTTCTTTACGTGTATTTTAAGATTTCTTTTTCCTCTAAATTATTTATGATAAATATCACATTCAAAGGGTTTGATCCGATTATATACTTTTATAATGTGATTCTTGAGTCAATTTTGGTATCCAAATCACTGGTGACAAATCTCGCATTCGAAAGATTTGCTCCGATCGTGTACTGCAATTATGAGTTTTGAGGGAATCCTTGCGGCCGTATGTCTTATGACAAATCTCACATTCAATCGATTTGTACTGTTGTACGGTATTCAGGTGAGATGTATTGGCGAATATTTCAACTTCCTTACGCTTGTCAAACTTCGACCGGGAGTTCACTTGGAAGTCACTATTATCACGATCGAATTCCTTTTCTATCAAAATTATGACCTGATCATTGACATTCGAATAATTAGTCTGCAATGTCATTATCCACAACCACCTAGTCGTACGGAGCAAAGAAACTCTTGCTAATACAGCAAATATAAAATATACGAACACAATTTCAACAAATCAAGAACGACCAAGATTTTTGAAGAATGTGAGCTTTATAATGGACATATTCTCCAATACGTACGACAACTACCAAGGGTTTGAAGTACCTTTCCATGCCCTCTTTTTTCAAGCAAATTGTAATGTAATAAAAAAAAATCTGCTTAACTCGAAGAACCCAGAAAAGGAGTTCTCTAAACTATTTCCGCCAAGCGCCTCTACAACAAATATTTATACCGACGGCAGCATTGACAATGCAGCAGTTGAGTGTGCAGTCTGGTGCAGCAAAGAATTCTTTCGAACCGATATGAAAATACCAAACTTAGCGTCTATTTTCACCGCAGAAAGCTTAGCCATTATACTCACTCTGGAAAGAATCAACAACTGAGCCAAATGTAAACGGCTTCAGAATCTTCTCAGATTCACGTAGCAACCTCGAAGCTCTAAACAAAATGCATGGTCTCAAAAACGAACCACCATTGGTAGAAAAAATTAAGTTAAAGCTCATTGAACTAGCCGACAAAGACGTCAAAGTCGAGATTTTTTGGATCCCGGCACACAGCGGACTACAATGTCTATATCAACTTTTATCAAGGCAATTTATCATCATATAAATTCTGGATAGCAAATTAGCAATTACAATTAAGAATTTTGATTTTGTAATATGTCTTTATTGAGTAGGTATGGTTGCAAATGCGTGCTAAGCACGACTTTTATCTTTGTACATAGTTTACAAGTAAAGCAAGCGCCCGTGTTACCTCTAATCGTATACAGTAATGTATTTGGTTTAGCCCGGTAGCGGCTATTAACGTTATCTAAGTATTTATGATACAAATAGTATTCTTGTGGAAAATTACAAATACACTCGATTAGTCTATTATGAAAATGCCATTATGGAACAATCAAGGAGCCACAAATACTCATTTTAAAGAAATGTTTATTTATGTTCAAAAACTTTCATGATAAGTACAGCTGGTATTTAAACATTTACCCAAAACTAGTAGTTATTTTTTTTCTGACACAGAATGGATTGAGCGTTAGCACTCGCTGTGATATTAAATTAGGTTAGGTATTACAAACATTTTGTCGATTTATACTAATGTATACATTAAGAATAACAATAAGCCTCTCAGACAAAAATCATTACGAAGATTTAAGCTTTGACTCCAATTGTGCCACAAATACTCTGCAAAGTGATTTACCACTTTGGGGTTCCCGACCCTCTCGGTATGCGTCACCTGGCGGTCGATCTTGAAGCTCTAAATGTAAAGTAAAAAAAACGAGAAAATAATCAATCAAGCCCGGGATTGATAGTTCATCGGATTTCACTAACGAATAGTGATTTTCGGCTCTAATAAAATGACTTCGATAATTTCAATGATTTCAGCGCGACGTTATTGTAAGCTTATAGCTGCTATAAGAATATCACTGTAGAAAGCAGCTCGTCGCGTTTGCTCGACTCCGATGTTTTCATATTACTCGCTGGCTCTCAGCTGGGCGGCATCGTCATTTCGGTGCGTGCACCGCAGATCGCCAGCACTTGTATAAAATTAAAAGATATTTTTCATGACTCCAGCAGCACGATGGAAAGGAGATTTTGAATGATGAAATACAAATGCATTTAATGATCAATATTTATTGTTTAATTTCATCAGACCGGCAGGTATATTGGCTCTCCTTCCGTCCTTGTGGGGTAGAGGATTATGTATCTAGTCGGTGGATCAGATGTATTTGACATTTTGAAGTAAGTTGCATTGTAACTTTCAGCTTGCCTTCGTTGTTGGGCCCAACTTGCCTTGGCTTCATCTTCATCGCTTTCGCACAGATGTTGGCCATTTTCATCTTTGTCGATGTCGTTACAGCTATCAGGGCATGGCTTGGCTTTGACGCTCATCGACGACGCACAGGCTATTTGAAAAAAAAAGGTTTAATTTTTTTTTCGTCGGAGTAAAATTCAAAGGAAGTACTTACCAGTTAAAACGACGATCAAAAGCATGAACTTGAACATTTTATCAACTAATCGGTAGAACTGTAATACACTGAAGAAATTATTTTGACTCTCTGCTGTGCGTGCACCGTAAGACTCTGGTCGATGATGCTTTTGAACTGGCAATTCTGGAGGTTGCATTCATTAGGTGAAAGTCTTCGAGTGAAATTTCTATGATTTTTGATTTTTCACCATCCTTATTGACGCTAGAGAAAATCGATTCATGTTGTTCTTAAAGTAATGAATGAAAAATGATTTCTACGCAACTAAGTCAAGCTCCTCCTACTCAAATACAGAGCATTTTTAATTCGTTCAGAGAGATTTTCTGAAATTACCGTATCCCAATCAAAACGAGAAAAGTTTAGAAAGCTGCATTAACACATTTTTCTTAAGTTGCTCGTTCCAATGGTGGCGTTTAAAATAATTTATAATTTTTATGGGCTTAAATGCTTAGAACGTATCCTCACGTAAACATGATTAGTTTTGCCAAAAAAAATTTTTTCTAAACAAAATAGCGAATGGAGTTAAAAACGTTAAGTTTGAGTTTCACTATTTATCATTTCCTGAACTATTCAGTTTAAAGGAAATAATGATGGATTATTGAAGTCTTAAAATTGTTTGAGGAACGTCTCGAAATTTGTTCAGAATTTATCATTAGTGGATAAGAAGTTCAAGTCTTTACTCAGCCAATACCTTCCGACCGTTGGGATATTCTACCATTTATGCTCACTCCTTTGAATCATAAAAGAAACTTCCAATTTTCAGTACCTAGGAACAAATGAATTTTTTTTTGTTGATTCTTATCTTTACAAACAACACTTAAAAACCATAGCTCAACAATTTACTTTATGACATTTTTTCTTATCCACATCATTAATGGACTCACAAATATGATCCAGCATTACAGGCGAGATGGAAATTCATCATTTTTAAGCGTTTTTCAGAGGGTTGCAATTAACTACCATTTTTGCACTTTTTTCAAAATTACAATGTTAAGTAAATCTCGAAAATATCAATTTTAACAAAAAGACACAAAAATTTCCAGCAAGCTGCAACAAAAAAATGCTGCTGGAATAATTTTTCATGCAAAAATGTTTCTGGTTGCTGGACTAAAACAGCTACATGACCCGAAAAGAATTTGATGCTTTTTTTACGACCACTGTATAAAATAAGTAGACGGTTACTTTTGTTTCGAAGAAAATTTTAGATCCATTTAGCTACTTCTCGAATATTCGATGAAGTGTCTAAAATAAGTCCATCATAGGTGAACGTAATAAAATTGCATTCCCAAACTTATGTTAAATAAGTATCGTAATGATATTCAAAACTTTTGCAATCACTAATGAAAAATTGATCGATCTTCGTGAGGAGATCGTTTTCACAACGATAGCTAAAAATTGTTATTGTAACTTCATTTTTCATGCAGTAAATAAGTATGAAATGAATTTTCATTGCAGAGTCAGAAGTACGAAATGAAAATTTAATGTATTTAATATAACTATCTCGTCTCAATTTATATAATATCTATGAAATTCAATTAATATTTTTCCGCAAATTTTAGCTAGCACCTGCTCCCAATGATGCTGTTTCTGATCTTTTCGATACCAGTAAAATTATAATGGATAATCAATTATTTGTCGAACGTGGATGTTGACAATGTTTACAGTAAAATTACTTTAAAAATTGAGTATTTTTCTCATACATAATTTTATTTAATTTTATGTGACATTCTAAAAGTTTAATTCAAATTACAACAATTTTAATTATTTTAAATTAAATAGACTCAGATATGCAAAGAAAAAATGTCCTACACTTTACAATAACTTTCATATAGTGATATTTCATTTTCAACATTGAAGATGTAAATATTCAATTTAATTTGATTGTTCAATTTTATTTGTAAACTTCAATTTAATAAAATTATCTTTTATTGTACTTCGAAATGAATCTAATTACAATGATTTTGTTAGTATTGATTTTCTAAAGCTTGAATCGGGTCATTACAATTTTTTAGATTTTATTATTAACCCTAAGAAATAGTGGCTGTTTAAAAGGCGAGTACAAGTGTTTACAAAACCAAAAACAGAAGAAAAACATTACGTTGAAACGTCATTAATGTGCTTCTACTTGTACATTTTTTTTGCATTGCCACTTGTAGATTTGTAGATAAAGGTACTCGCCATCTTGTGATCGAGGCTCGCTTTAATGATATCTTTTACAGTATCGTGAATTTTTCTAAATCAAAATGTTTAAATTTTGAATTAATTTTTTTCAATTTTTACAATAAAAATAGGCGAGTAAAATATCGAATGGCTTTTTGTAAATTTTTGCATTAAAAATAATGTATATAATTGGATTTTCATGTATTTTTGTGCAGTAATAGTGAAAAAATGATTCAAACTACAATAAATTCATTTTTTGAAATTGTTTTTATACATTTTATTGATTGGCTTGAATAGATTATTTAAAATGATCGCAACATCAAAATGAATCATTTTTAAAACTTCTTCAGAGAGTTGAAAACTAATTTTTTCGTATTTTTAGAGAAAAAAATTATTTTTGAAAAAAAAACAAAAGAGTTTTTTCCAAAAGAGTTGACGACAAAATGCTATCGGGATAATTTTTCATACAGGAACGTCGCTGGTTGCTGGCCTGAAACAGCTGTATGACCCGAAAGGAATTCGATGCTTTTTTAACGACCGCCATAAAGAAATAAGTAGACGGTTACTATTGTTTTCAAGGAACTATTAGATCCATGTGCCTTCCTTTCGTATGTTCCATAATGTATCTAAAACAAGTAACCGAATAATATTTATTAACATCGCAAAATAATTTCAACCGAAACAATTGCACCCCAAGCACAATTCAAGGAGCGAAGTCGAAATATAAAACGATCTACTGTTTCTTTGTTCTGTATCAAATCGCCTTTTTCCAAATTAATAACAAAAAAATAATGAACAATCTAAAACTTCAAATAAATGCTACAGCCGGTCGATATGTGCGAGTCATTCAAACAGCGACAAAAAGTTGAGCATAAATATTTACATGCAATAATGATTATGACAATTAAATGAAGAAAAACCGCATGAAAATATTAAATTCATATATAAGTAAATGCTATGTATGCTATGTAAGTATTGTATTTGATAAAGTTTGACCATCTGCTCAAAGAAAGAAGAGAAACAGAAAAACTAACGTCTTGGCTGCTAACGAAAAACAGGCCGCCAATGCTGGCCCTGAAAAAGCCATAAAAATTCAGCCGCGATTCGAGCTCAATACAATTTCATGTGTCAGCACTACAGACACACACATCTCGACTTACTCGTGCTCCAGCAGTCCAACAGGCAACATCTTGCTTACAAAAGTGTCTAAGTGTTTTTCTCTTTGTGGTGATTCAGTGTTTGAGCCTCTTTACGATACCAGTACTTCGACAATATCATAATGTAAGTTAAATTCACTAAATAAATTAACTATCTTTTCTTTTATGCTTGACAATTTTTTTTCGTTTGCTGCAGTTAATAAAGATTTGATATATTACACATCTTCTAAACTGCAAAGTGTCGTAGCTCAGTCTAAAATTAGCGGATCGAAATTTTAACAACATCATTCTTCAAAAGGTTGCATAAAGTACTTTATTTCTATGTATATTCTTACAAGCTTTACTTATTTACTCATAGATCGTAATTGACAATTAACGAATCAAAAATATTTGTTTTTGTTGTCTCTACTATTTCTCTTGCCATTTTAGTTAGAGAGGTTGTAGAAACATTCCGAGGTTTTTACAAGACCGATTTCTAATTAACTATTTATAATGAATAATATGTTTTAAAATTGTTTTTTATACATTTACCTTGATAGACGGCTGTTTTAATGTATTCCAATGTTCTGAAAATTTTAATAAATTCGACAATTTTGACGAATTTCCGGAATTTTTGGGTACTTTAAAACAAATATATTATTAAAAGTCTTGTAAAAACCAACAAATCTCTCTAACTTAAACGGCAAAAGAAATAATACAGACAAGAAAAACCAATATTTTTGATTCGTTAATTGTTGATTACAATCTATGAAAGAATAAATAAACATTAAATAATTTACATAGAAATTAAGTACTCAAAAAAACATTTCTAATGGTATCATCACCATTTCGATACGCCCTATTTGATTGAGCTACGACACTTTGAAGTTTACTCATTTTTTGCTAAGGTATGGCAAAAGTAAATGACGTTCAGTGTACGTATTCTCTAAAGTAATCACAGTCAACGTTGCAATAAACAGTTTTAGACGTTTTGTCAAATTGAAAGTGCCATTTTTTCCCTAACTATTTCTAAGTTCGAACTTTACTGACATCTCGTCTATTGTCCAATCGAAAGGATGATGCATGAAGAAGCTCAAAAGTTTATCCCAGAAAACATTAACAAAGTTCATTGCAAGTAAGTCACATTCGACGTAACGTCTCGACGTTACAAGTAGTTCTTTACTCGTAATCTTATAATCGTAATCTTATGTTTATAAAGAGGAAGTAATAAATAGTAATCGCGAAATAATTAGGCACTTTTCATATATCCACGTCTTTTACAAGGAATAACACTTTTCTATTTAAATTAACAAATAAACGTGTTAATCTTCGTAAAGAGCATCAATATGTTATTATACTGCCATGATAATTTTTTGAGCAATCACTTATCAAACTCGATTATCCTCTAGGGTGAAGGAAGAGCCCAGCGATACTTTGACGACTGCAGCTGACGACTATGTTCTGGATTCGGTGGACTCTTGCAAAGCAATAAAAGTTGAAATATCGCCGATTCATGAAATATCAGTATGTTTAAAATTTTGAACTATGTACTGCTTTTTAACATTCAAAAAATGAAACAAATTTTTAATTTCAGGCAGAACACGTAAATAAAGATGTGGCGTCGCAGGAAAGTTTGGATGAAAATGTTCGGATAGATTTTGAGTGCAAAGACGTTAAACTTCAACCGACTTCTTTATGTGATTATCAAAATTGCCAATCGATTGTAAAAATAGAAAACGAAGAGCAGACCAATGATATAACAGAAAATATATTCATTGATTTTGAGTGCAAAAGTGTTAAACTTGAACAGACATCTCGTCTGACAATCATTTGCAAGGCTAAAGATAAAAGTTGTCAACCTAACGTTAAAAAAGAAAACCCAAATCCGAAAAATTACGTGAATAACAAAAAGCTGGTAATTTTGATTAAAAAAGGATTTAATTATGATGATAATTGTCGATTTTACATGAGCTCTCGTTTCAAACGGTCCCAATATCTGAAGATGAGAAATTTTTATGAAACTGCTGAAAAAAGAGCATCAAATAAGTCAAAAGTGTGTCAGAAAACTGAATCAAGTCTAAAAAAACATGTCAATACAAAACTTAAAAGTATTAGGCCGTATAAAAACAAACCCTGTGAGTGCGAGATTTGTCACAAATCATTTGGGCAAAAAAGAGATCTTAAAAGGCACATAAGGACAGTACATAATCGTAGCAAATCCTTTGAATGTAAGATTTGTCATAAATCATTTTCATTGAAGGGTAACCTTGCTAAGCACATAAATACAGTACATAATCGGAATAAACCCTACGAATGTGACATTTGTCACAAATCATTTGGAGAAAAGGGTTCTCTTAAATCTCACATAAATTCAGTACACAATCGTATCAAACCCTTCGAATGTGAGATTTGTCACTATAAATTTGGATACAAACATTCTCTCGAACTTCACATGCGCGGGGTACATATTCGTAGCAAACCCTTCGAATGTGAGATTTGTCACAAATCATTTTCAAACAAGAGTTATCTCAGTACACACATAAATATAGTACATGATCGTAGCAAACCCTTTGAATGCGAGATTTGTCATAAATCATTTTCATTGAAGGGTAAGCTTGCTAAGCATATAGATTTAGTACATAATTGTAGCAAAACCTTCAAATGTGAAATTTGTAACAAATCATTTGGACAAAAGAGTTCCCTCACACTTCACATAAATTTAGTACATAATCAAATTAAACCTTTTGAATGTGACATTTGTCACAAATCATTTGGACAAAAAGCAAGCCTCGAAAAGCACATAAGTTCAGTACATGCTCGGCGCAAACCTTACAAATGCGATATTTGTCTTAAATCATTTGGAAGGCAGTTTATCCTCAAATCTCACATAAATATAGTACATAATCGGAGCAAGCCCTTTGAATGTGAGATTTGTCACAAATCATTTGGAATAAAGGGTACCCTTAAAAACCACTTGAGTGCAGTACATGATCGGAGCAAACCTTACAAATGTAATATTTGTTCTAAATCATTTGGAAGAAAAGATCACCTGAAGTACCACGTAAACGCACTGCATAATCGTAACAGACCCTTCGTGTGTAAGATTTGTCACAAAACATTTGTACGAAAAAGTGACATGAAACCTCACAAATGTTAGTACGTATTCGTAGCCAACAACCTTTGAATGTAATATATCTGTCATGTTTTGAGCGGATTGTCGATGAAATTTCATCGAGTGCAAGATTCGTCACTTATGATTTGACTGCAAAGCTGACCTCGAATCTCAATGATCGTAGCGAGACCTTTAAAATTTCACATAAATACATTCCATGATCTTAGCAAGTATTTTGTCAAAAGAGATTTGTCTATTATAAGTGAACGCAATAATCTTACATTCGCATAAATATCGTAATCATATTCGAGAATTGACGTTTACCGTACCGTCTTGAGCTCGCGCCTATTTCCGATGCTGCTGATTCTGTTACTCTCGATAACAGTAATATTATAACAAATAATCAACATTTTTGTCAAGCGTGTTACGTTAAAAATTTTTTTGTAGAAATTAATTTAAATTAAAGGAGGTTTTTTACACGTAGATAAATCTAATTTCAATTAAAATCATTCAAATTAATATGATGTGAATTTTAAAGATTTTTTTCATACATTATTTCATTGAACAAAATCACATCAATCTGAATTATTTTACATGAAAATATTCTTAGATACGCAAAGGAAAAAACTCTTTCCTCTTATACGTTAATTTTCACCAAAAAAATACGGTATAATTGTAATAAAAATACTGATAGTGTTGTTACTTGGTATTGCTTCTACTTGTACATTTGTTTTTGCATTGCCACTTGCGGATTTGCAGACAAAGGTACTCGCCATCTAGCGGTAGATAGATACACTTGGAGGTTCATGAATTTTATTCAATCAAAATGTTTAAATATTTAGTAAAGAATAGAATTATTAAAAATAATTTATAAAACTGCATTTTCATGTATTTTGTATATCTAAAGTGAAAAAATAAATCCATACAATACATCAATTTTCAACCACGATTTCATTTAAAAATACCTTAAATAAAATTCAATTCCCGATTACCTCAATTTTCATGTCCAATCGTACATCGAATCTGCATCAAATTTAAGATTTTCTTATTCTTTACGAACAGTACACTAGTGATTACGATGGCATGTGTCGCTGTGCAGTGCACGAGCGATAATCGCCGAGGCTCGCTCGATTCGCAACGACGACGTTTATTGGTAATTATCACGCGGATGATTTACGAATCGCGATGCACGAGTAAGCTGCGCTGCTCTCCTCCCAGATTTTCATTGCCGATTCCGAATAGAGACGTAAATAAAAATCGATTGAATAACGTTGTGCAGCATCGAATTAGTTAAGGCATAAAAAAAATCGAATGAATTTTTACCAGCATTTTTTTTGTCTTTATTACACACACATAGGATTAAAGTAATATATGTACAATTCGGTTTCTTAGATTTAGAAGTATTTACAGCCACTTAAACGCTAATTATAATCAACCGGAATTCTTCAAAAAGTACATCATCTCCTTATTCGTAAAATTATCGACAATCGTCTCGATGACGTCGAACAGCACGTGAAACGCCTCGAGCTCCACCAAAGCCTCGTGAGTCCTCTTCATCCATCCTCGCCTCTCTCTCATCCTCTCCAAATTCGTTGCTAATTTTTCCCGATAAATTGGATACTCTTCTAGTCGTTTGCCATCTTTCACTCGAGCCTCTATCCGATTGATCCTTGAAAACGTCGACTTTCGCCAGCTACGACTCGTCACTAACACTTTTATCAAACCTTCTTCGTTCAATCGCTTCAATTCCAATCTGCACTCCTCGTAATACTCCTTAAGCCCTTGATTCTCATCGATCGCCTTCCTATTCCGATCGTTTGGCCCGACGATCGCCAACTTCCGGACGAGAGCACGTATCGTCGAGATCGGCGCGTTTCCGGCTAGCGTCAACGGGGTGTCACCCACCGAATCTACGTAATTCGCGTCGATCTCCTCGTCGAAATTAGCCAGCAGAAAGTCGCAGAATCGATGATCGGCGACTCTTATCGCCTCGTGCAGCAGCGATCGATCGTTCGCCAGACACAGCGGATCGGCACCCAACTTTAACAATATACCGATCGTCGTGGCCGATCGCATTCGCGCAGCCACCTCGAGCGGCGTCTCGTTATCGTCGTTCTTGGCATCGACATCGGCACCGGCTTCGATCAACAGCTCGAACATCCGTCTCGAGGCTCGAGCTCTGACGGCTCTCGCGATCGTCTCGGGATCGGTAGCTTTTACCCCGTGCTCGAGCAGCAGTCGTGTCTTCTCGAGGCTCTTGGTCAAGATCGCCAAATGAAGCGGAGTCTGACCATCGATATTCTTCTCTTCCTTGTCGATTTCCGGCCACTTCAACAGCATCTTCAACAGTTCGTCGCTGCTCGAAGTCACGGCCTCGTGTAACAAGCAGCTCTCCGGTTGGCTCTGTCGACTCAGCAGGTACTCGACGATCCTCGCGTTGTTGTACTTGACGGCGAGTTTTAGAGGGGTCACGAGGTTGGACGACGATGCAGTCGCTTCAAAACTCGAGTGCTCCATCAGTAACTCGAGACATTTAAAATTGTTCCTGGCCACGGCCACGTGTACGGGTGTCTGATTCCAGATATTACTCAACGAGCAATCGGCACCGCGTCCCAGCAGTATCTCAACGAATGTCGGGTCGTCGCCGGCTACCCCGGCAGCCAAATGCAGCGGCGTATCCTCGGCCTCGTCTCTCAAATCCACCGGATAATCCGACCAGAAAGCCAACAATAACCGCAACATAGCCTCGTTCCTGTCCCGCACCACCATATGCAGTACCGACTGCCTCGTCCGGGCCTGCGTCGCGGCCAATCTCGTCCGCG
This sequence comes from Trichogramma pretiosum, assembly GCF_000599845.2. Taxonomy (NCBI): domain Eukaryota; kingdom Metazoa; phylum Arthropoda; class Insecta; order Hymenoptera; family Trichogrammatidae; genus Trichogramma; species Trichogramma pretiosum. Next base: position 2,223,260 of record NW_019641225.1, read on the forward strand.
GATGCAGCAGAAACGGCAACACCAGTCTCGTGTCCTGACTCGCCACCGCCAGATGAAGGGCCGTCGATCCGTAGCCGTCGTACGAGTTCGGATCCACGTCTCGACACTCGAACAACAAAAGTTCGACGGCCTCGCGATAACGGGCCGATACAGCGTGATGAAGGGCCGTGCGCCTAGACGCGTCGCGACTGCCCCTGTTCACATTTTCGGCTGCGAGACGCGCCAGACGCTCGATACCGCGACGATCGCGGCGATCCCTCACCGCCCGGCAGAGCTGATTATTTATAGTATCACCAGCAGCACTATTATCGTCGACGAAGATAACGACGTCTCTCTCGGTCGCGAACATGTTCACTGTTCGGCGGTCGAAAAACTAATGAGGAAAAAAAGGATGAGTATCACGCGGAAGTATTATGACACAATCGCTTTTTGCCAATAATTCTCGCGGTTTTTTCCGTAAACATTATAATGTATACCGGCTGGCTATGGAAACTTGTGCGAATTGACGGCTCGCAGGCCGTCGACTGTCTCGAGAAGAGCACGCATGCGGGGGCCGCCCAGACAGAGGAAGATGATCGTAGTACCGTGTAGCGGTGCTTGGGTATATACTGTTATGTATATATAGACACGCGGGACATAACGTTTAAAACCGGTTCTCTCTCTCTCTCGCGAGAGCGCCGTTGTGAAGTGGGAGATCTACAGTAGCAGCATCCGCGCGCGTAATCGATGACCAAAAAAAAAACCAAGAAATATTCCAGAAAAAAGTAACGAACGACCAAAAACTTTTCCTTTTTTCAAATATAATATATATTTTAATCTCTTGCTTTGAGAAAGAAAAAAAAATAAATTATAATAATAATAATGACGATGGACCGCGTGAGGGCGATCCCAGGCGTTACACAAATTATGTATTTTTTTATATTAATATGCGCAGCTCTCGTTGCACATTTACAATTGTATTATTAATTATTATTTTAGAATGACGAATCGGCGAAACAATATTCGATTTAACAGCTTACACGTAACAATATCGTTATCCTCTAAATCAGTTACAAAAATATAATTTATAACGTTTATGCTAAAAATATATGCGCGTGTGTGTGTACTCGTGTGTGTACAGTGTATAATAAGTAAGCTCGAACGAATTTCCAAGCTGGAAAACACATGGTTGGTGGGTGTATCGCCTAAAAATTAAAAAAGAAAAAAAAACAAAATTCACGGGATAAAACGAAACGAAGAAGTAGAATTTGATTTAATCGAAAAATGCAGCTGTTGATATAAATCACTTTGGCAAGCTATTTTTTTTTAAAAAGGACGCGTCAGGTTTAATTATTTTTTTCTTGTTTTTTTTTTTTACAAAATTATACTCTGGCATTTAGGTACTCTTGTTACTGCTTTCGCAATTTTTTTTTATAAGGTACACGAAGTCGTATCTCCAGTAATTAGTGCGATTTATGTCTCGGGGTGCTTCGTACTCGTATTTGTTCATTTATTTTTTTTTCTTCTAAAATTCTTTTATTATTCGATTAATGCAATGGTAATTGCGATCGTCATCGTCGTCGTAGTCGGCGACGCGCGAATTCAACTCGTCAAAATACCCATATTTCTATACGTTTAATCTATTCGTGCTCGACTTCTGCACGAGTTTGTTGAATTGTATCATTATTATCGAGGCGATAGACGATAAAACTTTTCTGAATAAATATTATAGTATATATCTGTCAATGTTACCGCTCGTTTTTTTTTTCCTTTATATATAAATTACTTTACGACGAGAGTCTTTTAAACTATCTTTAAAACAGAGAGGCAAAAAACTCACGCTTTCCCACCCCTCGATATGAGTGTGTGTTTGTTTGTTTTTTTGTTTTATGGCAAACGCGACAGAAATGCTATGCTTTTTCTTTTTAAACTCGAACAACGGTGTCTTTCGCTAAACCCCCCTCGAAAGTTTTTTTTTGCGTTTTGTATTTTCTCTATCGTTTTCACTAAAAAAAAAAAAAAGAATTTAATAGTTCTTCTTCTCGGGCATGACTTTCAAGCGCTCGAAGGCCGCCTTCTCGAGGGTCTCTCTGTGATCGGGATGAGCCACCTGGATGAGCTCGTAGGCTCGCTGTTGCAGATTCTTGCCGAAGAGGCTGGCGATGCCCCACTCCGTGACGACGTAGCGCACCAGAGCTCTTGACGTCACCACACCGGCACCTGTGTTAAAAAAAAAAAAAAAAAGTTACAAGTAAATCAAGATTCCTGCAGTTCACGAAGAGAAAGAGGAAGAGGAAAGACGATAGATTACCTAGGTTTAGCGTGGGCACGATTTTGCTGGCGCCCTTGTTGGTCGTCGATCTGAGGGCGATGATGGGCTTGCCTCGGCCGTCCTCGCTCATGGCCGCACCCGAGATGAAGTCGACCTGTCCGCCAAAGCCGGAGAACATCCTCGTGCCGATGCTGTCGGAGCACACCTGGCCGGTAAGATCGACCTCGATACAGGAATTAATGGCCGTCATCTTGGGCTGCTTAGCAGCGACCCTCGGATCGTTCACGTAGTCCACTCGCAGCATCTCGATGAACGGATTGTTGTCCATGAAGTCGTAGAGTTTGTTGGTGCCGACGCAGAACGAGCCGACTATTCTACCCGTGTGCATCTTCTTCTGGCTGTTGGTGACGCAGCCGAGATTCACGAGATCCACCACGCCGTCGCTGAACATCTCGCTGTGCACCCCCAGATCTTTGTGCTGCTTCAGCAGAGCTAAGACGGCGTCGGGTATGCTACCGATGCCGAGCTGCAGAGTCGCGCCGTTCTCCACCAGATTCTCGGCGATGTACTTGCCGATGAGTTTCTCCTCCTTGCTGGGCTCGTTGCCGCCGTGGGCGGGCAGGGGGCCGTCGTGATTCACGGCGAAATCGATGTGGCTCTTGTGCACGAGAGCGTCGCCGAAGGTGCGCGGCATGTGCTTGTTGACCTGGGCCACGATGACCTTGGAGTGTTGGATCGCGGAGCGCACCGAGTCGACCGAGGTGCCGAGCGAGCAGTAGCCCTTGGAGTCCGGTGGCGTCACGTGGATCAGGGCGATGTCGGGCTTGATGTGGCCCTCGTTGAACAGCTTGGGGATCTCGTGCAGGAAGATGGGGATGGCGTCGGCCCTACCCTCGTTCACGGCCTTGCGCACGTTGCCGCCGATGAACAGACTGATCGATCTGAAGTTCTCTGCGTGGAAAGAGGCAAGGTCAAGGTTGGGTGCGTTACGTAAGTTTACAATATACAGTGTATATCATACGTACTCTCGACGCTCTTGTCGGCGAACGGTGCCTGGCCCTCGAGATGCATGTGAAACAGCCGGACGTTGGAGACGTGCTTCTGCTGGCCGAGCTCGGTCATGCCGCGCAGAAGCTCGACGGGAGTGGCTGCGGCGCCCTGAGCGAACACCAGTTGATCTGTAAGGAGAAAAATAAATCAACAAAAATTTGAAGGGTTGAAAAACCGGCCGATACAAGTATCATCGTCATTATTATTATGTGTCATACGGACGTGACGGATTATCTCGTGTACTCGGCATTCATTATATATTCGAGTGCGTGTATGTACGCGGCTGGATGGTAATAATAATCTGACATAAGCTCCGACGGCGACGACGAGAGGTCGTTATACTCTCGTTTATATATGCGTACATCTCGTGTGACAATTTAACGCATGGATGATTTTAGACCCGTCATTTATTTATTTATTTACTCATTTTTCTTAAAATAATTATGGAATTCATCGTAACGCACGACGATATTATTTGCAAATTAATTTGCGGAACGTAACGCGATCGGAGGCTTGTCATTATCAAATTGCGATCGATATTGTAGCCGGTTGTGTGCGCGAGCTTGTATGCTATGACAAACAATCTCATTCAACGAATTACATTTTTTCACTCGCTCTCTCATAATCTCCGCGATGGATTTTGTTTTTCATCGTGTTCTCAACGTTATCGTAAGTATTTGTGTATCATCGTTGTCATAATTATCATCGGTGAGCATCATCGAAATGACTCGACAAAAATGTACAACGATATTAAGTATATACTCACTGGAAGCTAGACCGGCTTTCTCGATCGCCTCCTCGGCCGACTTGACGTAGGTCGGCTCCTTGTTCGGGATCGGCATGGCGGGCTCGTTCACGTACGTGTAGTAGGATTTGCTGCCGGCCGCCGCGGCCCGGTAGGGCTTGAGGGCGCTCAGGGCCCTCGACAGGGTCTGCAGTTTCTGGATCGAAGACATGACGACGAGAAGCTGATTCGCAAAACGGGATTATAACTCCACCTGCGATAAACGTTAATAAATTAATTCGTGGCAATTAAAAATCGATCATCGAGGAGAGAAAATATGATATAGGTATCTCTATATAATAATCTAATCGGAATCTCTCGAGTTCTGAAACATCGTGTGTAGGTGTGAGACAGGTGTAATATAAGATTTGTGTACACATATACACATACACATGCATTTCGAGAGGTAGATAGAGCAGCCGCATATGCACACACACACGAAAATTTAGGGCAAGGTCGAGGCTCTCTACTCGCAGACACGCTGCACCGCGCACGTAAGACAAAACTGCGAGAAGATATTTTTATCCTCCGTTGGTATTGGGATGCGCACTTCATTCATAAAATCTATACGTCTACACAATGACATTATGTGCACGTTTATAACGATCAACGGCCAAGGTGTAACATTAATATATTATAATTAAACGAGCCGAGCTGCTTCTGCTGCGTTTGAATGCGTGCGATACGCGATAACGAGAGGCACTCGTAAGTAGTATACGAATTTATTATCAAGAAAAAAGATTCAGAGGTCATTTTATAACAAATAAAGAGAGAGGCGATAATGTCGAAAAAGTATTATAGACGCGGCTTCGAGGAGTTCGATAATAGCGAATATTTTTATTAATATATGACCCGACGAGCTCAACGGCGGCTCTTCTTCGAACGTCGAAATTCTTTTTTCTTACGACTCCGTCTGTCTAAGTCTATTTAGAGGAAGAGCTAAATAATGTTCAAACATTGCAAGCGCCTGTGCATGTGTGAGTATAATTTCGCGGTCGCGACCGCCGTGTCAGCAAGTGCACGCGCGCGATTTTTCATGTACCACGGCAAAAAGAAAAAAGGAACGTGCAAAATTTTTATCCTCGATACTTTGACTTTTTGATGTCGAGTACATTACTCGGAGCGTAAAAACGCGAGAATAAAATCTTTACGGATTATAATGTCGTCGCACATACAAACATTGTGTGTGTGCGCGAGGCTTTCCGCGAGTCAGACAGACGGAGACCCGAGATTTTGCATATTCAATGCTTGCGCGCGTGCCGCACGTGACATAATAATAAAAAATACACATCGGCCTTCGATTTTAAAAAGATCCGACGAGAATGGCGAAAAACAAATTACTCGTATTATTTTCGTTTTACTTTATCGAACTGGAAAATGATTTTGGTTTTTTTTTTTTTTTTAACTAGAAAATTGTGAAACGCTCGTTGAAGTAATCGCGAATTTCCGAAAACCACTCGACTCTCGAGTAGCAGCAGTAGCAGCAGCAGCAGCGACAAGCAGCAGCAGTCAATTATCAAAACAACAATTTATAATATTAGCTTAGTCATACTCATGCCGCAAATAACGTATCGCATCGAAGCAGCAGATGTTTATCCTGCTATTTTTTGCCTCGTTTCTTCGCTGCTGGCTACTGCTATTGCTATCTAACTCAATGGAAAATGAAAAACTTTACGACGTTATAGGCATTTACTTGTGCCGAGCTATGCAAATTTTTGTCGACGACTTAGAAAACCAGAATTGACCGATAATATCCACGAGTATAAGCCCGGCAGACATTGAAATAATACAAAAGTCGATTAGATTGCGGAGCGAAACGAAGAAAAAGGTCAGTGCAGCAGCGTAACGTATACGTGTCTGCGTGCGTATGTGTGTGTACGTGTATATATCGACGTGATCCATTTCTTTGGAATTATAATTGAGTTTCAGCTACTCGAGCGAAATTTTTGAGTCAAAAGATCTGAAAGGAGTTCGTGTGCTGATGTCTTGGAAATTCATGCAAAAAAAAAAAATCGAGCCGTCGTGTGTGCCACAACTGAACTTTTGCCCCCGAGATGCCACCGACTCTGGCTCTCTGGGTCAAAGCCATATATATACACTGCACTATATGCACACGTATATATTCGCACACACATGCTCCACACCCGTCGATTCTCCGAGAGGCTAACTCTCTTCTATACATTCGAAATAAAAATACACCCGAAAGGTATAACCTCTAAAAGCTCGATATACATACACTACACTACACTTTATCGGGATGATGTGTGCTCTTGTGTACTATAACTATTATTATTATTTGAAGGGCTGTGTGTAACTGTCGAGAGCTTACTTGTAGTTTCACGAGCTAAAGACTCGGAGAATTATAAATCGGCTTCTCGAGACAAAAAAAAAACCCTCGGTCAGCGAAGGTCTGGGCGATAATAATATAATCTATATTTTCTTTCTTTTCGATTAAAAAATATGTAGGCCAGTAGCAGCAGGCAGTAGCTGAAACGTAGCGTAGTAGCTCAAACCACTGTCACACACACTCACGCATACACACGACGTTCGATTCACGCAAAAAACAACTTATGTGTTCCAATAAGTTTATGGTGTACGCGAGACGTCGAGAAGCTACTTTGGACGCCCCCGCGATTTTTCCCTCCCTTTACTTTTTTTTCCTTTTTTAGTATCTTTAATAATATTATTGATGAAAAAGGCTCGAGCTTACTATTAATAAATGAGTAATAATTATAAAATCGGAGAAGTATCGAGAGAGCTAAATCACCGGCAGCTCCGAACTGCTAAGCAGACAGGCGCAAAACTGATGAACTCCCCCTCGAGCTGCTGCTGCTCGCTTGTTGTATATACACACAGAGTATGCTATGTTGTATGACGGGACGGGCCCCCAGTTTTTGCACGACCAGTTGGTTGGTGCTGCTGCTGCTGCGCGAATTTAAACGTCTGTCTCTCTCGCACTCGTATATTAGCCGTATATAGCAGACTAGTATAGTGACGTAGATCGAGGAGTCTCGAGTCTTGGAGACACGCGGGAAGAACGCGACGCGCCGCCAACCGACCATTCGTTGCAATTATACATATCGTTTTTTATACGTTATCATTTTTGCTCTCGGCGTATGGTACTGCAGAAATCGAGTTAATCGCGAGAGATATGCGAGCAAGATCGGCAGCGTATAACTCTTACGTACTTACGTCAATAGATAGATGGCAATTTTCTCGCTTGCTTTATCCAGCTGTGCTCCGATTATACATAATGCTCCAAATTAAATTTCAATTATAGATGGCCCTATCAAAGACGATCGATTAATAGTAATCACGAGTCGAACGCAATGCCATTATAGTCCAAAATTCACACGTGACTCGATGGAAAAAAAGTATCTCTTATCGAAAATCATATTCAATAAAATGTCGTTATCTCTACATTCGAATTCGAGCGCGCCTAAAGAACTGCAGCACAGCCACATCACAAGCCGCGATTCTCGCTCGAGTTAAAACGAATGAAATATCGTGCGCGCGCAATCCACGTGACTCCACGTGCTTAAAGCTGATCGCGCCTATGTTGCGTCTTTTTCTTCGACCAACGACAACAACAATAACAATGATATTCCGCGCCTGTCACTATACGCGTCCCGTAAGTGTCAAACTCTCGTTACGCAGCAGCAGCAGCAGCTCCGATGGGGTTTTTCCCCCTTGGAACTTTGACGATTGCTCGCATGGGCCTCCCATCTGGCTATACGCGTGAAAATGTCACGATCACTTCACAAAATACAAGCTCTGTATTGGCTTGTATGTTGTTGTGTCATTGTATGCGAAGCTGCGCGAGACGGCCTGAGCAGTGGTTCTCTTCTGCTATCTTTATTCACCAGTTCACGCACACACGTAACCCAATTCTCACGTACACAAATTCTCTCTCGTGACTCCGAAATACAAGTTAGAACGAGACGGCGATATATACTGTATAGCATACGAGATCCCGTGGTGTGTCGTGCGCTCCACACACAGTCTCAAACACACAAACACACACACACATCAGTGCGATATACTCGGTGCTGCGCGAGCTGTATGGACGAGAGACTCGAGCGTGAAATACCTCCACAGCAGTAGTGTCTCACTGGCGTCGAAATAAGCAGCGCGACTCTGGGATTAAAGAAATATTTCATTGGTATATCGAGACTTGATTCATTCGAGCCGAAGCGAGCTTTCATCCAGCCATGTCGTCCCTGCAGCAGACCCTGGGCGCTCACGAGGCACGCAAGGAGCACATCCTCGCCGTGACGAGGAACTTCATCGACCAGCCGCGACTCAGTGAGTTTTTGCACGCACACACGCATATATCGCTCTCTCATCTTGTATATATCTATCTGTACATCTAGACGTATGCTTCGAGCTCGTTTTCGTACCGTACCGTTTTGCCCTTATTGTTTTGTCGGAATTCCGCACGCGAATTATGTCGCAAAAAATATATAAAGGGGTAGACATTTTTGTGGGCGGTGGACGCAGATCGATCTCGTGTATACATCGCACGGTCAGCTGATCTCACACTCGCTACTGAACAGAGCCGAGCCCGTGTTTGTATTCGATACCTTTAAATCTCTCCTCGAAACTCGCTGGACGTCAAAATTTCCATCATCTGTATGCCTTTCTTTTTTCGGAGCCTCGCGATCTCACGTGCATCGACGAAATTTTTCACCGTCGATACTACAGACATGTTAACATATATAGATATATAATGTATGTAGCGTTATATGAGTGTGGTGCTCGATGCGCTACGGCACCGCGAATCGTGTCATGTGACTGCAGACGACATGATGTATATCGTATCTTTTAGTACAATACGTCGCGGATCCGCGCGAGGCGTTTTGCACGGGACGTATCACGTGAAAATCAATGGTTTTGCAAACACGGATACGCACGGATAAATGAATGAATTAAAACGGCGTTTATGCTTGCCTTTGGTTTTTGGATGTTTTGCTGGGAAATCAGAGGCAACCATTCGAACGATCGTTTTGTCGATGATTATTTGAAAATTATATGAACTATGATATGCACAGAATCAGGCTGTTTGTTGTCAAAAGTGCAGACAGTTGCTTTATGCAGCTTTCGTTGGCAATTTTCCAATATTTGAGCTCTATGCACTGGCGTATTGCATATTTTCATGATTATTTTACTTTCTTAATTGTAAGGTAGTTAGTATACTGAAACTTTATTGAGTCATGTGACTTTCATTAACTGATAAGTTTTAATGGTGTGTTGGAAACTAATCCAATCTAGACTCTCTTATACAGGCACTAGTCTAATCTCAAACTAATCAGTCCCATTTTTATTCTTTCAGCCTACAAGACTGTGTCTGGTGTAAACGGTCCCCTGGTCATTTTGGACGATGTAAAATTCCCCAAGTTTGCTGAGATCGTTCAGCTAAGACTTGCAGATGGCTCCATCCGCTCTGGTCAGGTTTTGGAGGTGTCAGGCTCCAAAGCCGTTGTTCAGGTGTTCGAAGGTACTTCAGGCATCGATGCCAAGAACACTCACTGCGAGTTCACCGGTGACATTCTGCGCACACCGGTGTCAGAGGACATGTTGGGTCGAGTATTCAACGGCTCAGGCAAACCCATTGACAAGGGACCCCCAATTTTGGCAGAGGATTTCCTTGACATCCAGGGACAGCCCATCAATCCCTGGTCCCGTATCTACCCAGAGGAGATGATCCAAACCGGTATCTCTGCCATTGATGTTATGAACTCAATTGCCAGAGGACAGAAAATCCCAATTTTCTCTGCTGCTGGTTTGCCTCACAATGAAGTGAGTAAATTCAAAAGGATTACTTTGAGAGTAAAATCTTGCAATCATTACTTTGATTTTCATGTTTCTTTTTTTATGTACTATAGATTGCTGCACAAATCTGTCGTCAAGCTGGTCTGGTCAAGGTACCAGGTAAATCGGTGCTCGACAGCCACGAGGACAACTTTGCCATTGTTTTCGCCGCTATGGGTGTGAACATGGAGACCGCTCGTTTCTTCAAGCAGGACTTCGAAGAGAACGGTTCCATGGAGAACGTGTGTCTGTTCTTGAATCTCGCCAACGATCCAACCATCGAACGTATCATCACTCCACGTCTGGCTCTCACAGCCGCCGAGTTCCTCGCCTACCAGTGCGAGAAGCACGTCCTCGTCATTCTCACAGACATGTCCTCTTACGCCGAGGCCCTTCGTGAGGTGCGATTCCGATCTTCATCCAAATCATTTGATTTTCAACTGTTTACTAACTCTTTTATCTTCGATCGCAGGTGTCCGCCGCCCGTGAAGAAGTTCCCGGACGTCGTGGTTTCCCCGGTTACATGTACACCGATTTGGCCACCATCTACGAGCGCGCCGGTCGCGTCGAGGGCAGAAACGGCTCCATCACCCAGATCCCAATTCTGACTATGCCCAACGACGACATCACGCATCCCATTCCCGATTTGACGGGTTACATTACCGAGGGTCAGATCTACGTCGACCGACAGCTACACAACAGACAGATCTACCCACCGATCAACGTGCTGCCGTCTCTGTCGCGTCTCATGAAGTCCGCCATCGGCGAGGGCATGACTCGCAAAGATCACTCCGACGTCTCCAATCAGCTGGTGAGTCTCGAAACTTTTTCACTAGTCCATCCAACGATGATTTTTTTTTTTCTAAAATTGACGATCGTTTGCCTCGTTTATTTCAGTACGCCTGCTACGCCATCGGTAAGGACGTGCAAGCCATGAAGGCAGTCGTCGGTGAGGAGGCCCTCACGCCCGACGATCTGCTCTATCTGGAATTCTTGTCCAAGTTCGAGAAGAACTTCATCTCACAAGGCTCGTACGAGAACCGCACGGTGTTCGAGTCGCTCGACATCGGCTGGCAGTTGCTCCGTATCTTCCCCAAGGAGATGCTCAAGAGAATCCCGGCCAACACCCTGGCCGAATTCTACCCCAGAGACTCGCGCCACTAATGCAAAAAACAATAACAATAAAGGCATAAAAAAAAACATACGCTAAGATATAAGATATATTTTAGAATTAAATAAGTGAAAGAATTTTTAGTTTTATTTAAAAATATCAATATGAAAAAAAAAACTTCATTGATAACGTGTTGCTCTTCTTGGTGAATTTGTCGGCTGTCCTCCTGTTGTTGCTAAGCGAGATGGGGAGAGCGGAACGGAGAATAAAAAAAAATTTCACCCTGTTTATCTTTACAAAAAATAATGTTCTTTCATTCATCGCAGTGTTATAAATAAAGGAGCGTTTTTTCGTTGTTCTATATGCTGTATCGAGTCATTAAAAAAAAAAACAAAAAGAAAGTATGTAGAAATGGTATAAACCGAGTATCGGTTGTGCTTGCTGTATACTCATTGTAAAATAAATCATGTTCTAATGCCGAGATGTCTCTTTCAATTCGAGCGCGCGACAAAAATGTATAAAAAGAAAAAAAATAATTCATTCATTTTTGTCAGTCGATACAATAGTGCAATTTCATTCGCAAAGACAGCATTACGCTCGCCGAACACTATTTATTATACACGGGCACTTGTTGATTTTTTAAAGCAAAAGAAAAAGTTTGCGAGATTTTATTTAAACAAAAAAAGAAGTAAATTTTATTGGCATGTGTAAAAGAATGATAATGTTACGAAATATACCCTTGTAAATATATATCGTTGGTCAATATTACAATAAATGTATACTGATACACCAAAATTTCGCCCGCACGTCCGAATTGTAAATTGTTGCAATATGATATCATTATTATTATAATTATTATTATTATAAAAATATCAATACACGCCGAGAGAAAGGAAAGGTGACGAGATGCAGGGGAGATGGGGTACCACCCGACGATGGAGTCAACTTCGAGCCCAGGTGGATTTCACATCGGGTGTAATAAACCCACAAGCGCGCAAATAGACACCCTTTTAACGATAAACAAATAAAACATAATTAATTACATCTCTGTATTACGTCGGTCAGTATTACGGTGTATATGCGAAAAAAATCATTAAAGTGCGTCAACATTGTGTATCGATATATATAATTAACTTATCATAATATTTATAATTATGTATTATGCAGCTCGACGCGTTACATTGTAATTCGCTCCCCCGCCATTAACATTATACACACATTCCACGAGAAAGATAGAGTGAGAGAGAAAAAAAGTTGAAATTTTTTTTCGCGCGGCTTACAGGATTTTTTTTACTTTAATTTTTGTTTTTCGCTATTCCTTCGCGCACGCGCCCAATCAAATTGAGATCCGGAATCCTCATGAAATTTTGATCCATTATCTTCATGTTATAAATCATGTGTATACTGGTGAAATGTATTTAGAATTGAAATAAAATATATTGAATGTTATCAAAATCTATGTAAAAAAAAAAACGATATTTACTATTCAAAAAAAGGACTAATTTAAATATGCATCGACACATTTTTGAAATTCCTACTGATGTACGTGACCGCGAGCACAAAATCGCCCAGACACCGCGGGACAAATCCATTTATTTATTTTTGTTTTTTTTTCTCCATTCTTAATCATCGCTAGCTCTCGCTATTGAAAAAAAGAATATAAATAAAAAGCTGGCTCCATCCGCGAGTTCACGCTGAAACGGCAGAAAATCTGCTTGGACACGTGTATAATCTTTTTTTTTCTTTCATCGACGTAGAGACGACACTGCATATTAAATGTTTATAAAAAGTATTGCGAAGCGCATAAGTATACGAAACAAAAAAAGAAATAAATAAATAAATAAAATAAAAATTATGTAAAATAAAACTGTGTCCGCGCGTCGTGGCCGATGTCACGTTCCAAATTATTATATTATCTCTTATCCGCGACTTACCTGCATACTCGGTATTAAATTTAATTACAATTGGCCATTGTGACTATACATTTCAGTATGAGTAACATTCGAAATTACAATAATAAAGAAAAGATAGCGTGGAGAATGTGAGGCGCGAAATATGTCGATCAACCCTTCTCCCGTGCATAGCGGTATCGTCACTCGAAGAAAATTGATGCATTCGAGAGAGGAAAAAATAATGTGTATCGTGTACAATGTTTTAATGTATTTATTATGTGCTATATTATGCTGCTGCTGCTCGCTTACATCGATGCTAATTGTTGGCAAAAGATTACTTCTGTATAGAAATGAATTTCCTCGTATTTATAAAACTTTTCTTCGTTATCTCCAATTCGGTGCTTTTGGGATCTAGATAAATATATATAAAACATATTACCGATTTCATTCGATGTAGATTGTTTTCCTCCCGTTTAGTTATTTTTTTATAAATAAAGTATCATTCAAAGCTGTACGATGTACAAATTAATTGTCGTTCGAATTTGAAATAAATGAATTCATTTGAAAAGAATATATGGATATCTCTACGCTATATTTCCAAGAAGCATTGGGTCATTGTAACGACATTGGGTATTAGCGCACAAGGAAAATCGGCTTCGCAATAAACTCTAGGGCAAACATGCTGTTATTTTTTCTTGAACTCAAAACAAACTTTCGACGATAAATATAAAAGCAGTTTTTCCTTTGCACTGGAGTTCAATCGCGATCCAACTATTAGCTCCTCAAAATGAACAAGTGCTATGTTCTCTGCCTGACGCTCCTCGTCGCGCTCTGCCTCGTTTCATCGGGTAAGTTTTCATCCGTTTTTGCTGTAATTTCGATGTATATGCGCTCGATCGATTAATTGTATGTTGCCGATTTTCGGCCGATTTTTTTGTTCCTGTATAGCATCGGCCAAGTGCGCGGCCAATTACACCCTCGCCGAATGCGGCCCTCTCTGTCCACCCGTGTGCGGCATGGTCTCTTGCCTGGCCCTCGTAAGTTCGAATTATAGAATAGTCAGTATTGTTTTTCTTCGAGCTTGATATTTTTTATTTCGTTCCAATTTTTATCATTGCAGAAGTGCGAGAAGGACAAGAGATGCTACTGCACCGGCGGCTACTCCTTCTCGCGCAAGTACAATCGATGCGTCAAGAATCAAGATTGCGAGCGATAATATAAATTCATTATAACAAATGCACTCGAATGTATGCGATTATGTTCCTCAAATACGCTGAGATCATCAACGAGGGATTGCAGTTATTGTTATGCGGTGGCCAAGTATTGGCCGAAAATTTTCCACTGTGTACGCAATAAAAAGAAATCGAGAGTATAAACAAAGCAATGTACAACAAAAGCAAAAACCTATCCCTAGCTTTATTAAAACTTATTCAGTTGCCGCATATTGCATCGACTTATAACTCTCGCACGTTATTCAATAATAAGCCTGTTGCGCTATTTTTCCCTCAAAAACGCGTGATTATGCTGCTGCTGGCTAATGCATCGAAGACCGTCGTCAGTCATCGTCATAAATGCAGAAAGAGGAAGAAAGAGAGAGAGAAATCGAAAAGTCTCGCCAGAAACAGCAGCGGCATAACACAACACTATAATACTAAAACACGCGCGGGGTCTAATAAATGCGCGCGCACTTTGGAAGGCGGTCTTCTCGTGGCACACTCACTCACACACACGCGCACGCACACGCCTCCTATTTTCCACGTTATAACTTCTGCCGTCTCGTTGTGTGTGAGTGTGCAGCGCGTGTACGTGAAAAACTCGTATTAATACCTAGTCTAGCCGTTTTACCTTAGAGCGCAGAAACTAAGCTCTCAGTGTTATCAAAGAGTTTCACGGTGCCGCGTGTCATTCCGTACAAAACCTTACCTGCCTCTGCTCGCGACGGCCTAAACTAATGCAGCAGCAGCAGCGACTTCCGAGTTTCACGCCGCAGCCGCAGCACAGCCCCATATGCCTATTGTGTCGCGCGAAGAAGCACATGTTGTTATAAAACCAGTGTCAATACGGTGCTCGTAACGCGAGGGCCTCTCCTGTATATTGCGCGAGTGTCTAGTGTGCAAGCATCATCAGCAGCAAATGTCTGCCCTCGATCATAGGCCTCAAGAAAATATACCATTCGACTTCCGCCTACGAAAGGCAGTGATATTGCACAGCAGAAAAAATAACGAGTCCCGAATATATAAGTTCTGAGTGCGTCGCCGAGGCCAGCAGCAGCTGCAGCAGTTCTCGCGCAGCAGCGGTATAACACGGTGTAATCTTACACCACTTTGGGACGACGTGGACCGACAACAGCAAGGACGACGACCACGACGAACAGCTAAGACGACGACGTCCGAGTAAGTAAAAAAAAGAACATTGACAAGATATAATACTGCATTCGTTTACAACGGAAATTCCGCGACGTTCGATTGTTGGAGTATACGCATCCAATCCACGTGCATGTGAGAACGTATGCGTGTGTATAAAGTTGGTGTGTGAGCAGAAAGCCATCGTTTACACGATATACATATAAGTATATAGCACGTGTATGTGATATAACCGAGATAGCGTCGTTACCATTGTTTACCCAAAAGTAACGCATCTTGGGCTTTTGGAGCGGCTCCATTAGAGATGTTGCGCGTCACGAGCTCCCCGCAACTTTATACGATTTCTAATGTGCTGCACGAGCGAGACCGAGAGAGGTTATGTTTTGTGCTCGCGGCTAGCCATATAATACGACGAATCGACTCTCTCCTCCTGTATACAGGCATCGTCTCCTCTTTTTTTCTGTGCGCGTTGTTTTGATCACGAAGTTTGTTTCTCTGCGTTCGCGCGCGGCATCGTGCTAGAGACGCGCGGATGCCAACGCAGTCATCATGCTTATATACCTTGCCTAGTATACGTACACATATACGTATGATGCGAATATTTTGCCCGCGTGCGCACATTTCTATATACATACGTGTGTGTTCGTAAGTATATGTATGTGTAATGTCATCGTCTGCTCGTCGTCGTAAATATTTTGCATCCGCGCGGGCGGCGCGTCGTATACACGCAGCATCAGCAGCAGCAGCTATCTCAGTCGTTTGTACCTATTTTACTTATTATCAATTGCTATTCCGAGGCTGCGAAGGACTGAACGATTTTGTTATTTTTGTTGCTTTGTCAACATTGAATGTACCTCTACGGTGTGTGTTTTTTCTATCACTTCTATATTTTGCATTCACACGTTGCTGCGGCTTGTCGCAGCTTCCACTACCTCTTCGAATCCTCTATACCTCGATGGATATATAACCGCGAGAGATTCGTTACGTAATCGCGTGTTTCTCTCGACTCGACGAGACGCGTCGGTGTGTGGTGCTCTCTGCCTCGAAATCGATGCTGTGCACCGAGACGAGACAGCCCACCCTATATAGATATAATAACGTAGTGTTAATTTGGACGTGCTCTGACCTCCTCCTCCTCCTCCTCGCATTCCACCGAGTGCACATTTTATACATACACATAGTGCAGCGAAGCAACTGTTATAACTGATTGTAGTTATTTAATTAATTGTTCAGACCTTGAGTTTTACCTCAAATAGTCTAGGAGTTCATTTTTGTTATATTCGAAACTGTTGCTTATGAGTACGTTGGAATAATAGATGGAAAACGTTGTGTATATGTCTGTTAGGTATATGTGTATGGCGTATACGAGTTCGCGTCGGCGCGGGCTTATATTGGAAGTCCCGGGACTGATCGTATGCGCGTTATTGTAGTAGCCGCGGTGTAGCGTGGGTGTATGACCGTTGGAGAAAGTGACTTGTGTGCGTGTGCTATGTATATGAGTACGGCGTATATGAGTTGCGTCGGCGCGGGCTTCTATTGTAGGGCCCGGCACGGAGTGTACGCGTGTTATTGTAGTAGCCGCGGTGTAGCGTGGGTGTATGACTGTTGGCGAGAGCGACTCGTGGGTGTCTGCTAAGTATATGAATACGGCGTATATGAGTTCGCGTCGGCGCGGGCTTGTATTGTAAGTCCCGGGACGGAATGTATACGTGTTACTGTAGTAGACGCGGTGTAGCGTGAGTGTATGATTGTTGGCGAGAGGGACTCGTGTGCGTCTGCTAGGTATATGTGTACGGCGTATATCTCTTTGTGTCGGCGCGGGCTTATATTGGAAGTCCCGGGACTGAGTATACTTCTGCTGTTGTAGCAGCCGCCGCACACACACAACAGGCAACGAGTCACGGCTCTCCGGTGTTATGAAAACACCTGTATACCTGTCAAGCACACGTGCTTGACGGGTGTCCGCTATTTTAGCGCTAGTTTCGCTTTGTTTTAAAGCGAAACTGTCGAACTTGTTTTAAGTTCTTTTTGCCGTGAGTTATTCACGGGCTCGCAGAGGAAGAAAAAGGAATTCAAACACATACGTTATGTTGTATAACGCCTCCGTGGGCCGTGTTGTACAGCTGGAGAGTTTGAGAGAGTAGCAGACGAGCTTGTTTTAAGCTCTTTGCCATGAGTTGTTCATGGGCTTGCAGAGTAGAGAAGTGAAGGAAGGAAAATGAATTTTTGAACTTACTCGTTATGTTTTATAACGGCTCCGTGTGCTGTGTTTTACAACTGGAGGTTCAAGGGAGAATGCGAGGTCTGTTGGTTTGTTCATCGGCTTTTTATACTCTCAGAATCTCTATTGTTTTAGGTGGGCTAAGTACATGCTGGAATTTGATTTGACCTAAGGTCGTAAAATTTACGAGTGGGCTGAACAAACCAACCGTCCTCGGATTCTCGATCTTTCTACGTCCCACGGGCCAAATCTTTATTATAAAATATTAGACATAATTGTTGACAAAAGTGTGATACAGTGAATTGTTTAAAATCAGTGAGTTGAGACGAGTGCAACGATACCAAACAGTGCATATTTACGATGACTCAGTGTTCGTTCGTGAAGTGCTATTGATTTCATTATTATTTAATTAATTGATAGATTACTTGAGTTTGATATCTGTGGTATAGTGACAATTGTTATTGTTTGATATTCTTGCACTCGGCTTAAAGCTTAATGTAATGTTGTGTTTGTAAATAATCATTTTGAGTCGTTAATACAGCCACGTGTAGTTATACTTCTATGGAGTTATTTTCTATTTAATTGACATCATTGAGTTATAATAAAAATTGAATTCATTAAACATAATAATTAAACATAGTGAGTTAAAATATTTAGAAATCATATAAGAATAATTAAACATTTGTTAAAATGAAATTCGTTAATCGGGTCGGTAACTTAGGAACTCTATGATCTAGGATTGATATTTTTCTAACGTGGGTAATGGGAGCGATTATCGATCGATCATGATTGTAGGCGGGGAAGAAAAAAAACATATGGTATCAGTGGCGGTGCTGGACGTCACATCCCCCCCTATGTTGGAGAGACATTCCTGGATATTGAAAATTGAACAGGATGTCGATTATATTCTGAAATAATTGGATCTTTCGACGTTGTTGGTTAACCGACGCTCCTCTGTATCTCTATCATTGGGTGGTTGTTGAGTTACGACATTACTTGGTTGTTGGTTTGTGGTGCTATCCGGTGGTTCAGCTGCCTCTAGAGCAGGTTGTTGTTCTTTTAGTTCTTGCGCTTCTCCTTGTCTGCGAGCTGCTAGTACTAATAAGTGTGTCAGGGAGCCAAGACAAGCCCCAAAAATATGTAATGACCATCCGTAGGCTCGATGGAGAGCAACTCCATTGATTGTGGTGTCGATGATGATTTTAATAATGTGCAAAATCATAAGAATAGCAATGACTCCAGCACTAGCCGAGCCAAAAGTCAGGAATTTCTTCCAAAACTTTCCCCAGGTTGATTCGACAATTTTATCTAAGACTTCATCATTGAGGAGACGGATTATGGTTCCATCCTTTGTTGTTACTGTAGCACCGTGTAATTCCTTGGCGAAACTATTCAATAATGCTGGACGTTCCAGAGGAAACATTATAGCTCTTGATAGGTCGTCGAGATCTTTGCTTGAATAAATACCACTTGAAGCGAGGTATTTTGGGCTGGAATAAGTCCATGTGACTTCATTGCTAGGGCGTAGAGTGATAGGATCTTTTGCTTCAGTAGGCTTAGGCATTATTTTATACCAAATATCATCCAGAAGGTAATAGTGAGGAAGGACTGTGTTGCAAACCACCTCTGTACCGCTTTTCTTGAGTATATGTGTTTTGGGTGTCAAAAACATCGTCACATTGCCTCGAACTACTTGCAGCTCATTGTAGCATTTCTCTCCGTGCTGAACCCTAACCTCTATGGGGATACACTTCAAAATATGTACTGCTTCACCCCCACTTAGGGCCATAAAACCAGGACCTTTCATGAAATTATAGGCAAACTGATCGGGGTTGCTGGTGGCTATTGCTAGGGAATTCTTTAGAGTTTGTCTCTCGAGTTTGCATCTCTCTGTAAGTATGTCTCGGTACAAATATTTAAGTTGGTATTTTATATGCCTTTCGACATATACAAATTTTGAATTTACATATGAAAATAAATCCAGATTAGTGGCATCAATTGCAGAGGATCTTGCAAAGGACCTTCCTCGAACAGTTTCAAATATGAATAGTTTAGGGTGCTCTGTCGAAATGATGGAGTACCCACATAGATTATCTGTTTTTCTTGCTGATAGTCCGAACGTGATGTCCTCAGTTGTTACTGTATATACCTTGTTCTCTTCATCCGGATCTGATATTTTTTCTGCAAGACCTGAATAAAGGATACTGTATCTGTTGAAATTGCAGTTGTCTCTTGGTAGAGATCTCCAAAATGAATTTCCTCCTTCTTGATCGATGCAATGTTCTGATGAGAATTGGCAGGAAACTCCTGATCGGAAGTGAACTTTGTTGTTATCTAGATCAACTTTTGCGTATTGTTCTTGCACAGTAATTTTCACCATGCCTTGTACAACAACGTCCTCCCATGAGCCATAAGGATCGGCATAATTTCCTCGGTAGCAGATTCCTCCGTTGAGGGCAGAACCAGCAAAACTAATAGAATGCATGGTCGTTTGATTGACCTTGATGCCATTAATCATGTGGTGCCCGTGGTAATATACTCCGGAGTCGTACATACGTTGGCATGTCTCACGATTTACTTCATGAACATATTCAGCAATTCCGTGCTCTACGGCAAAAAGATGATTAAGGACGCCGCAATAGTAGATGGTACGGTGTATTTCCACCTTGCATTGAATAGTTGCTACCCTGTCGAAGGAGTTGAGTTGTAGCAGCTGTATATACTGTTCTTCGATCTTCGGTTCGATGTGGGGGATGTCGCATTCAGCAATAGATAGAAGAGATAAGGTGGTGACATTCAATGACCTCGCCTCACAATCATAACCGATGATACCGTAGGCAAAGGGCAAGGTGAGAAGGATCGTTAATAGGTGAATCATATTGAATTCTGTAACAAAATAAAATAAATATATTAAGAAGTTATATGAGAGGGTTTGACCCGATTAGCGTGAACTATTTTAGGTTTATTATCAATATCAATTTTTAGTGTATTGTTCCTAAAGACTTCAAGAATTTCGTGTGGCCCCGTGTAATTGTCATCAAGTTTACCCTTTTTAATACCTTTGAGTAGAAATATGTGTTCCCCAACCTTGAAGTCTATAGAGTGTATGTGCTTGTCGTAGTGTAATTTGGTTCTTTGTTTTGTGGAGATGAGATTATCGTATACAATTTTTCTTATATCATTAAGCTTAGTTACTAAGTTTACAACATAATCTTCGTAAGTTGGTAGTTGATCGGCTTCCCGTAGTGGCTCTGCTGATGGAACGCGTGCAAGTCTGCCGAATACTACCTCGTGGGGAGTATACTTGGTCGATTCCTGGACGTTTGTGTTGTAGTTAAAGGATGCTAATTCTACCCAGTCGTCCCACTGTTGATCTGAGTTGGCGTATATCTTCAGGTACTCACAGAGGGCGTGGTGCGAACGTTGTATGCTCTACTATGGAGCGAAAATTGTTTATGCTCAGCTATGGAGCGAAAATTGTTTATGCTCGGCTATGGAGCGAAAATTTTCTTATGCTCGGCTATGGAGCGAAATGTGTTTATGCTCGGCTATGGAGCGAAAATTGTTTATGCTCGGCTATGGAGCGAAAATTGTTTATGCTCGGCTATGGAGCGAAAATTGTTTATGCTCAGCTATGGAGCGAAAATTGTTTATGCTCGGCTATGGAGCGAAAATTTTCTTATGCTCGGCTATGGAGCGAAATGTGTTTATGCTCGGCTATGGAGCGAAATGTGTTTATGCTCGGCTATGGAGCGAAAATTGTTTATGCTCGGCTATGGAGCGAAAATTGTTTATGCTCGGCTATGGAGCGAAATGTGTTTATGCTCGGCTATGGAGCGAAATGTGTGTGCTCGACAAGGGTATCGAGTCTTTTGTATTTGATGGTGGATCGAAGATGAGTGTGCTCGACTGTGAGGCTGAAAATGTGTATCATGGAAAGAAATGACGTTGTCTAATAATTCTGTTATAGTCATCTGATCGTAGTCGGGGACTGGAGTACTAGAGATACTTTGGCGTGTATGAAACTTTATTTATTATATTTATTTGAGATCCTGTGTCGACCATAAAAATAAACGGCCCATATTTGAGTACCGGTGCAGATTCAATTGTCTCTAAGTCTACTTTGAGGGATTCAATCGAAGGTCGCTCTGGGGTGGCGAGGTCGTGGCCTGTGTTTCCTGGCTCCCTCGAAAGCTCAGGTGGCCGTTCTCGTTTTTTGACTGCATATTTGATCTCTGTAATGTACGACATTCATGAATAGTATGCCCAAGGCGATTGCAGTGGTCACACTTTTTGCTAATGTCTGTTCGACATTTCTCTGATTTATGTCCTGGACGACCGCAACGATTACAGGTGAACTGTTGTTGTGCGGGTTTTTGTGTTCTTGAATTACATTCTGTCGCAAGATGCCCTGATTTGTCACATATTTGACAGATCGGCGGACGATTTTTATCACACTGCTTGGCTATGTGTCCCGTTTGATTACATAACTGGCATACTTCTGCAGCTGTGTTCGGACAGTTGTTAGTCGCGTGGCCGCTTGCATTACAGATAGTGCAGATAAGCAATCTGAGCTTGCACTTGTCTGCTGAATGATCCATCTCCTTGCAGATTCGACAAATAATAACTTCTTTAAAATTGAGGTGACTCACCTGTTTGGCTAGTGATTCTCCTCGCAGTTTTCAAAATGAGTATTTAATAAAGTGAAAAAAAAAGTATAAGTATAAAAAATAAGAAAAAAAAGTATATAAAATAAATATAATTAAAAAGTATAAAAGGTATAAAACTGAAAAAAAAGTATAAATAAATAAATGTGTAAATAAACAATAAACAACCGTTTGTCCTTTAACAAAAACAATCTCCCCGGAGCCTCCAAATTATGTTATAACTGATTGTAGTTATTTAATTAATTGTTCAGACCTTGAGTTTTACCTCAAATAGTCTAGGAGTTCATTTTTGTTATATTCGAAACTGTTGCTTATGAGTACGTTGGAATAATAGATGGAAAACGTTGTGTATATGTCTGTTAGGTATATGTGTATGGCGTATACGAGTTCGCGTCGGCGCGGGCTTATATTGGAAGTCCCGGGACTGATCGTATGCGCGTTATTGTAGTAGCCGCGGTGTAGCGTGGGTGTATGACCGTTGGAGAAAGTGACTTGTGTGCGTGTGCTATGTATATGAGTACGGCGTATATGAGTTGCGTCGGCGCGGGCTTCTATTGTAGGGCCCGGCACGGAGTGTACGCGTGTTATTGTAGTAGCCGCGGTGTAGCGTGGGTGTATGACTGTTGGCGAGAGCGACTCGTGGGTGTCTGCTAAGTATATGAATACGGCGTATATGAGTTCGCGTCGGCGCGGGCTTGTATTGTAAGTCCCGGGACGGAATGTATACGTGTTACTGTAGTAGACGCGGTGTAGCGTGAGTGTATGATTGTTGGCGAGAGGGACTCGTGTGCGTCTGCTAGGTATATGTGTACGGCGTATATCTCTTTGTGTCGGCGCGGGCTTATATTGGAAGTCCCGGGACTGAGTATACTTCTGCTGTTGTAGCAGCCGCCGCACACACACAACAGGCAACGAGTCACGGCTCTCCGGTGTTATGAAAACACCTGTATACCTGTCAAGCACACGTGCTTGACGGGTGTCCGCTATTTTAGCGCTAGTTTCGCTTTGTTTTAAAGCGAAACTGTCGAACTTGTTTTAAGTTCTTTTTGCCGTGAGTTATTCACGGGCTCGCAGAGGAAGAAAAAGGAATTCAAACACATACGTTATGTTGTATAACGCCTCCGTGGGCCGTGTTGTACAGCTGGAGAGTTTGAGAGAGTAGCAGACGAGCTTGTTTTAAGCTCTTTGCCATGAGTTGTTCATGGGCTTGCAGAGTAGAGAAGTGAAGGAAGGAAAATGAATTTTTGAACTTACTCGTTATGTTTTATAACGGCTCCGTGTGCTGTGTTTTACAACTGGAGGTTCAAGGGAGAATGCGAGGTCTGTTGGTTTGTTCATCGGCTTTTTATACTCTCAGAATCTCTATTGTTTTAGGTGGGCTAAGTACATGCTGGAATTTGATTTGACCTAAGGTCGTAAAATTTACGAGTGGGCTGAACAAACCAACCGTCCTCGGATTCTCGATCTTTCTACGTCCCACGGGCCAAATCTTTATTATAAAATATTAGACATAATTGTTGACAAAAGTGTGATACAGTGAATTGTTTAAAATCAGTGAGTTGAGACGAGTGCAACGATACCAAACAGTGCATATTTACGATGACTCAGTGTTCGTTCGTGAAGTGCTATTGATTTCATTATTATTTAATTAATTGATAGATTACTTGAGTTTGATATCTGTGGTATAGTGACAATTGTTATTGTTTGATATTCTTGCACTCGGCTTAAAGCTTAATGTAATGTTGTGTTTGTAAATAATCATTTTGAGTCGTTAATACAGACACGTGTAGTTATACTTCTATGGAGTTATTTTCTATTTAATTGACATCATTGAGTTATAATAAAAATTGAATTCATTAAACATAATAATTAATATAAGAATAATTAATCATTTGTTAAAATGAGATTCGTTAATCGGGTCGGTAACTTAGGAACTCTATGATCTAGGATTGATATTTTTCTAATGCGGGTAATGGAGCGCTTATCGATCGATCATGATTGTAGGCGGGTAAGAAAAAAAAACATATGGTATCAGTGGCGGTGCTGGACGTCACACAACAAAATTATTCATTTAGTTCGATACATACCTTGTGTATAGATGTGCATAGAAATAATGTGTAACGTGTGCAGTTTCAGCAACGCTGACATTGCAATTATTACATTATAGACTACTTGCTGTACGTGGTATAAACACGACATTCGATACCGACTCGGTAAAGAGGAAGAGAGCGTCGATGCGTATTTGCGTGCGATTGCATCGCGGACGCGGCGACTGAATGCTTCACAATTCGCAAAAAAAAAAAAAAAAAATTATCAAGCGTAAGCGCGAAACAAGTCGATGTTCTTCGAACTTAATAAACTACAAAGCACGTAATGGATCCGAGGTTGAAACGAAAATCAGGATTACTCGCTCGTTCGATTGTAAAGATCGCGAGCATCATCGGTTTAAATATAAACTCTATCGCATCTGCATTTAAAAACGACTTTACGCGCCGATTCTCGTTTCTATATTGCGTATATAGCGCGAGAGAGAAGTACGACTTTCGGATGACAACAACAGGTGTCCCCCGCGCTCGCGAGCGTGAGAAGTGGGTGCAGTATTTAAAAGTATAGTGTAGTGTCGAGAGAGAAAAAAAAAGTTGAAGAAGAGGAAAGAGAGAAACGGAGAGACACGGACACGTGTTTTATGTATCGCGGATTACATCGAGCCGAGCTTTGCTGTCGCTGCGCGGAAAATAAAGTCGCGGAATTGTGATATACATTTAATGCGCGCCGCTGCAAAGTCAAGGTCCGCGGACGCGCACGAGTATCGTATATAGTTCGAGTGCGCGCGCGCGTGTTGTTTTTATTTTGTTGTTATACTCTATTGTTGCAACTCATCGAGACGCAGAAAATTTTTGTTTCAAATGGCATAGTTTTTTTTTTGGTTTTTAGAACGATCGAAAGCGGGGCACACACGCGCATGATTCACGTTCGTTCTTTTCTATGCAAATCGCGTTCGTTCTTTCTTTTTTTGCTGTTGTTTTTTTCCTTCGCACACGGCTCGCGAGTAAATACCAAACTCGAATTCGATCGCGCGATCGCGAGCTAATACAATGTTATAGTTCAAGAAAAGAAAGAGAGAGAGAAAAAAAGTAGAGCGGAAAATCTGAAATCGGTCGACGATTAATAAATTATGCATACGCGCGCGGGGTCTTTGCGCAATTATACACATACGTCTAAGCGCGGCGAAAAACGTGCACCAATGCTCCTGCTATGGATATTTTAACGACTCGCTGCCAATTGAATTAACGCCGAGAGATCTTTCTTTCTCCGCGCTGGCTGCAAATTATGACCGGAAGTCGGTTAGTCCTTTGCTTTCTTATAAACGCTGCATTTATTTTTCTCCGTTGCATATACGTAAGCTGCAGAGTTATTAAAAAAATACATCACAGTCGAAGTTTTCGTCGTCGAGAGTCGATAAAATAATTTATAAACGGGTGTATAAGTGTATACACCTTATCTCCCTCGAGAGAGAAAGAGATTGAAGTTTTTTTCGTCGTACTTAGATTATCGCGTGCCAATGTATAGTGTATTACAAGAGCTCGTGTGGCACTCGCAGATCAGCAGCGGTGGCACAGCTGTGCGCGTCGTGTTTAATTTTGTTTTTCAGCCCGAGCACCGAAGTTCAACGGCTTCCGATAAGCACGAAATCCTTTGTTTCGGGAGATAAGACGCGAATTTTTTTCACTTTTTTTTTTTCATAATTTCGTCATTCCTCCGTTTGTAGATCGTGCCCTACGATAATGTTATAATCGTTATACATCGAACGCAATTGAAAAATCGAGATATATATAGCGCTGCTCTTTCGTTGGCCGCGTTTCTCTCTCTCTTTTGGTTCATTATACGAGGCAGAAGCAGCAGCAGCCGGCAGACCATAAGATGCAGTTTAATTTTAAAACGCATCTCGGACGAGATTTTGCATGTGCCTCTTGCACACGTTTGCAAGAGGGCCAGCAACGGGGTGTCGACTCTCTTCTTTCTGGCGAGACGGAGCTATGCTATAGTTATTGTTGTTTTTTTTTCGCCTCTGTGAGCAATTACATAAAGGTTCAGAACTTTGGTCAATATCGTTTCTCGAGCGGCCTCTCACCGCTACTGTGTATATCGTGTGTAAGAAACGAAAGTATAACAATAATAATTCGCAAAAGAATAGCTAGAACCTCGATGCCGCAGCCGCGGAAAATCATAACGCCGTGACTTATGCTGCGCCGCCGCCACCACCACCGCTGGACTTTCTAACGTCTATTCGGACTCTCCACTTGCGATGCTATTTTTTTTTTTTTTTTTACGTGGAAATGCACCTGTAGTATATAGTCTACGAGAAACCAATGTACCTCACTGCGACGACGTAAAACGTACGTGTCTGCGCTCGAGAAATATGACAAAACACGACGACGACGACGACAGCCTACGACGTTGATATGCACACAAACGCGTCCTCATCTCCGGTCGAATTAATCGTCCATCTCTTGCTCTCGGTACGTTACGTAGTGACGTTTATGTGTGTATCGTCGGGCTACTATTGGAGGCGCATAATAAAACATCTCATTCGTTCGTTCGTTCGTCGTCGTCGTTTGTAACTTCATTCGATTCCGTTTGATTATGCGCCTCATCTTTGCGCGCAAAGACAAAGACGCGACGCGACGACGAAAAAAAGGTAAATAAATTACGCGAACGCAATGAAACGCCACGAATGCGCCGCTGAGGCGACCTTCGATAATCATATGTCGAAATATATGTTGTTCGACACGACTACCACAAAATAATGCGTTAGCGGAGTCGAGGCGCTTTTTTCGAACGTATATACACACACACCTGCGCGCTCATACGCGAGCTCGTCTTATCGTCGTTCGTGTACAATAATCGTGTATATTAAACGTGCAGCGCGTGTAATATACAGTTCCAGAGCATACCAATAATATTACAACTACCGCCGTATCGAGTCGATAACGTGAAATTCCCTCGTATGGCTCGCGGAGGTGTGCGATATTACCGAGTTATGCGCTGTGAGATATTTTGAAAAAAAAAAAAGAAATTAGAATTGAAATTTTACAACAGGGCCAAAGGTTCGAATTGAACTAATGCGAGTACTTGTTTTTACCGCGCCAACGATTGTGTCTTATATTATACACACACGATCGCAGCAGTAGCAGCAACCACGACGTTTCTTTCATTCTATTTTTTTTTTTTTTTTATAAGCGGCTCTCACTCACACGCGAGAGAGAGAGAGAGAGAAAGAGACGAACGACGATCGTGTTCGTTTCTCGCTCTCGTTCGTGGCGCGCGCGCCTCATATTCGGTGTGTGCAGTAGTAGTATTGAAGCGGACGCGATCGCGCGCAGACACTATTATATTCATATACGCGTGTGTGTGTGTGTGTGTGTGTGTGACGAGATATAAACCCGGTGTGTCGTTTCGAGTATAAATGAAGAATTAGAGGAAGAAGAAGAAGAAGAAGAAAAAATTAATAATAATTACGCCGGTGCACACTTAGAAGAGACTGGGTGTCCGGTGATTCGGATTACCTTGGCGCGTGTGCGCGATTTCGTATCGTCGTGCTATATACATACACGTAAACATGTAAAATGTGTATCGAGTTACCGAGAGCCGATATACGTAAGTGCAGCGCGAGTTTTTAATTATAATTTTAATATTTCGTTATTGAAGTTTGGTGAGCCGTGTTTGCCGCGAATAAAACAACGATATGCATCGCGAAGTCAAGTGCACCCCGGGTTCGAATCGCAGTATCTGGATCATTAGGTTCATTAAATTAGAGTAAAAAGGTTCGCGCGTATTCAATACAATATTGTATTATAACAAATATAATAAAGTAACGAGCGAAGGCACACGTGCCGCTATACATATAGTTCGGCTCAGTTTCAGCTCGCCCACGTGGTACTTGCAATAATAATAATAATAATAATAATAATAATAATCTGCAGTCGTCGTCGTCGTCGTAACGCGTGTGTGTATCAGCGGTATTATATTCTTTTCGCGAGTGTGTGTGTTTATCATATACGATCGGCTATGACAGCACTTATAGTCTCTTTAACTCTGACTTCTGCGCGTATCACTGCCGGATCTGCGCAGAAAATCTCTCTCTCTCTCTCTCAATCATCTCTCGATTAATTCGATTCTATTAGATCGTGTGATGCTGCTGCTGCGGTGTGCTGGTGTGTGCCTGTGTGTGTAGGAGCTATCTATTTCTCTCTTATGTAAAGCATCGACAGTTTTTTCTTCTCGTTTTGCGCGCGACCGATCGTATTCAAAGTAACTTGCGCGCGATCGATCGTTTATAGAATCATAAGAGATAGGAAGAAGTGGATGGAAAAAAAAGTTACGTATTACGCGTCGTCGTCGTTCCTTCCACCGTGTACGATTAGCTAGAGACTAGCCGTACCTATTATTATAACTCGATGACGAGGCTTTCACCGGCTTCTTTTCTCGTATACGAAAAAACCGGGCATAATTATTAACCGAATCCGCCATATATAAAAATTACTCCACCATGCGTTCGCGTCTCTACCCCGATTCATCATTATTTATGGTACAGCCGAGCCGGCTCTTTTGCATTTCGTCAATATCGTTCGGATGCTTTTATTCCTTCGTTACATAAACGGGTCGCACTTTGTATGCGGCGCAGCGGAGACGCGCTATATATAGTATGATACAAGTGTGTGCGAGTATAGGCCTTTGCGGTCTCATTTTCCACCAACTGCGTGCCGTGCAGCTCAAGCAACGACCTCAAGTTCATTTTCGCCATTGTGTGTCTTACCGTATAGCCCGTCGTAGTCGTCGCCACCGGACTCGAGCATCGAGCGCAAAAAATGTTTATCAATTAGATTTTCTCGATTTCTTTTTTGTTTCTCATTCTAATTTTTTTTTCTAAACGTTACGGGTATAAAGCCAAATTTTTTTGAGCGTTGATAGGGGTAAAAAAAAAGAAAAGTTATCATTTTCGCGTACGAGTCAAAATTCCCTTCTCTCTCTCCCCGCGCGATTCCGTTGTTGTATAGAAAGCTCGCTCTCGCGATCGCGGAAGGAAAGCATTATGTATATTATTTCCAGGCACTCGCTCGTGGTGCGCCCGTACTCAGCCGTGCGTGTTACAGAGAGCAAAAGAGAGAGAGATACTTTTGCGCTTGACATAAGCATCAAGTGCACATGTATCGCCGCGTGCACAAGTGTATTAGTATATAGTGACAGAACAGAAAGAGAGAGGCCCGTGAAGCGTGAAATTGTAAATATCTCGATCGTTTTGCACGACGATCATCGGCCACACATCGCTACGTGGGGGGACTTTTGTATATGCGCGAAAAACGAGCAAATTATAAACTTCCATACTTGCCAACGATACAAATGATGGATGTTTTTTTTTCGTACTTACCCCGGTGCGCGAGTTGTCGTCCTTTTATTATACTCTGCTTGTGCGCGATCGAAGACTTTATAATATTATATTTTCTCCGCGAGCGCTGCATTATAACGATACAAATGTGCATTATAATTAAGATCCGATAACGCGTGAGGACGTACTGTTGTTTACTTTATCGGTGTATCGATACACAATTATAATAATTCATCAAAACAAATGCCGCGATCGGCAATCTCGATCATCATCGCTCATTATTAAATTTCGCTTACAATACATAAAATGCATCGAAAAAGAGAGAGAAGGATGACGATTATTTACAATTAATCCGAACGGATGAAGGGAGAATGAAAAATAAAACAATATGCCGAATCGAGTCGAATTAATTACTGATAAGTGATTTAATGTACATAATGCAGTTTTTCAGTATGACAATCGGTATCTCTCGGTCTTTCTCCCATCCACGCGCGCGCGCGCGAAGCTTATTATCTCATGCTCGGTTCAGTATTATAGCTGCTTTGAGCGCTCACGCGCGCGCGAGAGCCAGTGGCATGAGAGAGTGAAAAAGAGCGTGTCCTCTCTCTCTCTCTCGCTCTTTCCATCTCCTATCCGTTTTAATATACACACTCAACGCACAAAACGACGACGAGTCGCAAAGGTCGCGAGCGCTCATCCCTCTCTCTCTCTCTTTTATACCAGAGTGGCCGTTATCTCGACGAAAAATTTTCTACTCAAATCATCGTCGTCACATACATACACATACATCGACACATATACATTTGTATTCGCGCGTGTGCATAATATATAATAATATAAAAGGCAGATCGTGATACACGCTGGCCGCACACATGAGCGTCGTCGTGGCTTGGGCAAGATCGATCGTCGATCGATCGATCGATCGACACACGGACTTCTTCTTTTCGTCAACGTCGTCGTCGTCGTCGTCCGGGACTCGTTCTTCAACTGCCGCCGCCGCCGCCGCTGTGACAACGAATTATACACACGAGAGTGAGCATGGAGCGATCGAAGTCGATCCGGCGGAACTTTATTGTTGAAAGCGTGCCGATTTTACGGGGGTGAATCGAGATACGAAAATTGACATTTTTTTTTCACGATACACAAAAAAGTGCGAGCGAGTGATCCAGTATATATAAAAGAAAAGAAAGGCGATTGTACATAGTTATTATAAACACGTATTATATAAAAAGAAGCTCTTTCGACGAGAAAGAAGAGCCATGGACGGACTCGTTGGACTGTTCCTCGTTTGCGGGGTCATTTACTATTTTCTTGGTAGAAGGTAAATAATCAAAGGTTTTCACTCATTGCTTCTGTTTGTTTGTTTGTTATTGATTTTTTTTTCTTTTGTTCTCCTTTTTTTTTTTGTAACATCGCGAATCTCGTATAGTTCGTTCACTTATCTCGGATATCGATATTTAATTTCATAATAATGATACTTGTGCTCTCGAAGGCAAGTGCCAAATATTATGAGTACTCGAGCATTGTCGAACGAAATTTTTAATGTATCATTATTATCTCTCTCTTGAATCCAAAAAAAGAAGAGAACAAACGCGCAAAAAAACACTCGAGGCTATTTTCGTGACCTGGCTAAAAATCTTGCAAATTCCTGTATATACATGTTTTGTAATTAATGCAACATCATCATTAGAAACCGTGAATTAATCTCTACGAGGGTCTCTTTCGAAATCACGAGTACCCTATACGATACATAACAACATCTTTTTACACGTGTATTAACAATTACCTCGTATTATTTTGATATTCATTTATACATTATTTTTTATCTTCTCATCGAAGAGATAGATACTTATTCACGATTGTATTTTGTTTCACGCGAATGATACTTTAGAGAAAAACGCCAACGCACATTTCCCATTGAATATATAGACTTGTAAATATGTTTTGCAACCGTGTCCGATCAAAGATCCTTCCGCGAAAAACAACGCGGTAATTTTACCAATTAACATGCGACTTATAAAAGGACACAGCGCGCAAAAAATCCTTCGCTCTTTTCTTCTTCGTCCAAAACGACAGAAACACGCTGACGACGATTATTGACCTTGATAGGACATGCAGCGTCGAGTCGAAAAACGTAAAGAAAGTCTCGCGAGCCTAATAAGTGGCCTAAAGGCACGAGCCAGCCTGTGTGCATCGACTGTTGAATGGCATATGAAGCACGCACGCCACCCAAAGGTCAACAACTTTTTTTAACTCTCTCGGCGCGCGAGATCGCGAACGCGAGATGAGATTTTTTTACGTTCAAATAACGCGAACTTCTCTCTATATAAAAATTTTTAAAAAATTTATAAAAAAGGACATTCCACGAATCGATCTTGTGTAGATGCAAAGATCCATGGGAACGAATCCGTCTTCCGCGTCTAACATGTATATGGTCAAATCCCAAAATAAAATGCAGTTTCGTTAACAAAAACAGTTTTTGCATGAAAAGATAACTTTTCGGCGTCTAAAACACAAAAGTGACCCAAAAAAATTACCTATTTTCAAATTTCATGTTCACGCGTTTTATATCACTACTGGAGGTCCTATGAACAATTTGCGGGGGTCCGGGCCGCTGGGCACGCAAAAAAAATTCCACCTTTTTTTTTGTTAACAAAACTGCATTTTATTTTGGGATTTGACCATATATATATCGCATTTATACATTCGATGAATCGAAGACGCAAATTCTCTCATTCTCAGTCATTCGCTCTCTCGCTCTTTACGTTTTCGTCTGCTGCTTCGATTAAACTTTATGCTGCATACGCACTGCGTCTTCAAGTTTTCTCGCGCGTCTTTAGTGCCGCATCATCTCGACTCGCGAGAAGAACGCGTATCTCGCGCCGCAACTCTAGTGCTAATTTTCTCTCTCCCTCTCCCGCTGTTCCTTCTTCTCTTTGTTTCGCGCGAAACGATATAATAGTTCAGTATAACATGGACAATGGGAAAATTCCGAAAGCCGTGCAGGGAACTTTTCGTGAGCTTCGCGAGAGGAAGATACGCCGTCGAGCTGCAACAACGACAACGACTCGGAGATAGTGGTCGACCAACGAAACAGTAAGAGAGCCGGATTCGATATCGATTGAGATGAAAAAGAACAAAAAAAAAAGAAAAATTACTTCATCGCGTGTTTAACACATTAGATATTATATACATAGTAGTAATAAAAAGCAACAAAAAAAGGAAAAAGATTGCACGCGATATTAAATGTCGAACGATGATTGGAAAAAGAAAACAAACGACGAAGATTTTCCGTGCGCGCGTTGGTTACGTACGTTATATCTATAATAGTTGAAACATTCGATGTGCGAAAGTGTATTTGTGTATGTAGACAAAGGAATAAAAATCAGAAATGTTATCGTTTGCTGCTACTGATGCTGGTGCCGCTGCTGTGCGATGATGATGCGTGTTTGACGCATTCGCTACTTCGTTAAATGCACATGATGTATCTTTCGCGCCGCGTATTACATCGTCATCTCTCGATATGATGCCAATGAAAGAGTCTCCCAATTTCACGGCACGACATTATCGTTCTTAGAAATTTTTTTTTTCAATTTGTAGATTTTACCTAGAATTTAAAACTTTTCTCGAATAATGCGATAGAATAAACTTAAAAATGTTTGATAAATATAAATCATAGACCTACAAATACGCCGAATACATATCGTCGCAAATCTTCTTTGAGAGTTCGGTTACAAACCGTGTCCCTGTAGAACGAAACATCAAATGGTACCTAAGCTACCGCCAGATGGAGCGTGCCCGAATTCTCAAAAAGCACAAAAGAAAAAGCATAGTTGTAGGATTAAGTAAGACACAATTTCTCATTTTGAATTTGATTGTATATTGTATACACCCAAAAATCCGAAAACCGACCAATCGCAACTGCGCACAGTTTATTTCGATGACACAATCGAGCAAAATCACTTCTTTTTTTTTGTTAAGAGAGCCACAGAGATAGATGGATAATCTCGAAGTGTCGATCAACCGCGATAAAAAAAATCTTATCATTATCTGGGGAGAGAGAGAGAGAGAGCCCACGATATCTCGATAATACAACTCAGAGCTATTGTGCTGAACGCAAAAGTCGTTGAAACGGGCTTATTTTATCAATCTCGGCATTAAGATGATCTCTCTCTCTCTCTCGATCTTGGGCGATGATTCACCTTCTAGCTCTAAAAAAAAACACACACAATATACGATTCAAAATGCGTTAACCCAGTTGTATAAATTAGACGCGCCGAGACTTGCAAAGTACCCCATGTATTACGACGCGGGTCTAATACGTAATGCGCGACAACCTCCAGAAAATGATTCACTTCGCGGCACAATAGAAAATTTATATATATTTTTGGCTCCTATTTTCCATGATCGATGCGCGCGTCTCTCTTAATAATAGCGCAGCCGCTCGCGCACTCGTTGTTTTTCGCACGCGAAAAGGTCATCGAATGACGATTATTCGAACGCTCGGTATTATTATGTGTACGTACAAGTATAGCCGATAATAGTTGGGGTCACACGCACCAGATTTGCATGTCGTGCGTAAATGCACAATATATCGGTCGGATTATATCGGCATTGTCGCATAATTAATTTTATATATTAATCGCGACGATAAGCCATAACGCAGCAGCAACAGTAGCGATGATCGTGATCCACACCAGTGATTTTTCTTTTTCTTTCTTTATACATACTTTGCGATGCAATTATTATGATTCTGATGCTCTGAGTCAGTTTTGAAATCGAGGCATGCGTTGATAAGACAACGAACGAAAAATTCTCCTTCGTCATAATCGGTATGGCCACTTGAATCTCTCTCTCTTGAGCGCGCGCGCGCGCTTATACATCATTCTTATTATTCTTAATTTCTTGACTCGAGCTCAGCTGCTCATTATCGGCGATCGGAGCGGGGGATTATTGAAAAACGAAAGCAATTAATAGATTCGCGGTTCCGATTTCTCGTTATATATATATATGATGCTGATTCGCGCAAAACACGTATGTATGTGTGTATATAGAAAAAAAAATTATAACGCGATAATCTCTCATCTTATACTCGACGAAGGAGATTATATATTATTATATACATATCATTTATTCGAATTAAAAAAAATGCGAGAAACATGTCGATGTGCCTTTCGTGATAGACACGTGCTCGACACGTGAAGATTTGCACACAGGCACACATGACAACTTTCTTTTTTTTTTCTACTTATATGCTTCAAAATTTAATTTTTTTCTCTTTTTGTGTTACAGAGCCACCGACATGGTGGACGTCATACAGAATCGGTTGACCGAGGTCTACAGCAGCTGGGATGGGAACTCCGAACGGGACAACGCCAATGCCCGGACGCTCTCGACGACAGGTAAATATATACAAAGCAAAAGTGACGATAACAAAAAATTGCCATTCACCTGCACGAGAATAATAAAAGACCGGAAAATCTCTCTCTCTTTCTCTCTCGCGTGCGCGAGTCGTCTACAATAACACAGGAAACTTGACGTATAGCGCGCAGAAGCGTAAAAATAGCTCGTCGTATTACGAGGCGCTTTTCAATTACAAAACTATACCGATCGCTAGCCAAGAATATGAACTTCTTGTTACTTGCAACATGCGAGAGAGATATCGTCGCGTGATCAATTTTCACAATAAACATGAAAACTTAACGTATCGAGAGTTCGCAGCGATAAATGCAGAAATCGGTAAAAGATCGGCGTATAAGCATACCGATTGTCGACTGTATCTAACGATCGGATGGATATTTGTTATTTTTTCATGTCAATTAACAAATTACTTACTTTACCTGTCATCCATCGTCAAATATATATATTTTTTTTGTTTATTTTATCGTTGAAGCCTCGCCGCGAAGATAATGCAAGTAGAGAGAGAGGCGCAATGCAAAAATTATTCAATTAATAACAATGATTTTTCCTCGTTACTTATAGAATTGCGTCGAGCCGGACTGGCGATGAGAAATCGCGCGGCCAAGAGCAAGGAGATCGCCCGCGCCGTCAGGAGCAGCTCGCTCTACCAGATCAAGGAGACGGAGATCACGGTGCCGGACCCGGCCAAGAACTCCAGCTTCGTGTATTACTGCTGCGGCAGGTGCACGCCCCAATCCAGGGTAAGTGTTTTCCGTTCATTATTGCGCGAGTTTTCTGTCTTATCGTCGGTCGATGCGTGAAAATTTTTTGAAAAATTTTTCGCGCCTCCGCACCACCGCATCTAGTCTTTGAGTCTCAGCAGTCTCAGCAGTAGCAGTAGTCGTAGTTGTGCGGTATATACGGGCCGAGCGACGACGTCATAAAATTATAAAAATAAAACACTTGCCATCTCCGTTACCTTGGGGCGCGTGCAGTTTTTTTTAAAAGTCTCTCTCTCTTGCCTCGTGCGTATATGCATCGAGATTTGTACACACCTGTCGAATAATTTTCAGTAACAAAGCAGATTCAACGATCCAGAAATTTATAGAGACACACGTCGAAAAGTGCAAGAATCCAAAGTTGTGCGCGCGTGCATCGTTTTCCACCGACACATTATCGCGCGACGAGTGTATTTATAGAAAGCTCTACCCGCGCGCGCGGAGCTTTTTGCAAATCAACGACACTGCACGCGCAAAGTAGATAGTCGCGCGAGAGAGAGAGAGACAGAGAAAAACACGTGTGTTCGCGATGCTACTGTGTGTCTCTTATTGTAATCGTTGAGAGAAAGGGAAAAAAAAATGGATAACAGTTGTGATTCGCGTGGAAAAATCGTCGTTACGTAAATCGTTATCGATATAGTTATATAGTCGGGAGTGTCTGTGCGAGATTTCGGACCCTTCGCGTGGAAAAATTTATGCGATGCATTCCAACGAAGAGAAATAAAATATTAAAATATATAAATAAAAAAACAACGATATCTACGATCGACGAACATGTACGACGAGACGTCGTCGGGCTCGCTGAAGCGTTGGCTCAGGCGCGTCGTCGTGACGACCAACGGCTACATCGAGAATTGCAATAACGTGATCGTTGTACGCCCAGTGAGTCGTCGTCGTCGTGAAGGCTTTGATCTAATTCTAATTTTTGCTTTTTTTGTTTTTTCAACAGGACTCGCTCGCGGCCCAGGCGGCCAAGCAGAGCCAAAAGAGCAGCATAACGAATCTGCTGATCGCCGATCCGCAGCCGAAGAACATCTGGTCGAAGCTGTTCTCGCACACCTATCACGTGTACAGCTTCAAGAAGTACGACTATCCCAAAGTCACGCGCACCGTAAGTACCCCCAACACGCACACCTCTTTTTCTTCCTACGCAAGTTTCTAATTTTTTTTTATATCATCGTCGCAGGTACTGAACGACGAGCGCATCAAGGATGCCATCAAAGAGACGGCCGTGGAAACGGCCCGCGAGACCGGCTGCAGCGAGGACGAGGCGATGCGCCAGAGCGAGGCCCGCGCCAAGTCCATCCTCGAGCGCATGCAGTCCGGCCTCAGTGACCTCATGCTGCGCTTCACCGCCTGGACCCTCTACAAACTCCTGCCCTGCTTCATCAGATCGGCCGCCATACAGACGCGCCACCTGGACATGCTTCGCCAGGCCAACGACACGCAGATACCCCTGGTCTTCATGCCGCTGCATCGCAGCCATCTCGACTACGTGATGATCAGCTTTCTCACGCTGACCAACGGCATTAGGTCGCCCCTCGTAGCGGCGGGCGACAATCTTCGCATACCGCTGTTCGGCTGGCTCATGAGCGGCCTCGGCGCCTTCTTCATCAAGCGACGCATGGACCCCGTGGCGGGTCGTCGCGATCTCATCTATCGCGCCACCCTCCAGACCTACATAATGGAGTGTCTGCGCGCCGGCCACAATCTCGAGTTCTTCATCGAGGGCGGTAGATCGCGCACCGGCAAACCCTGCCCGCCCAAGGGCGGCATACTCAGCGTCGTCGTGGACGCCTTCATGGACGGCACCATCGAGGACGCCCTCCTCGTGCCCGTCTCCATGAATTACGAGCGCCTCGTGGACGGCAACTTCGTGCGCGAACAGCTGGGTCAGCCCAAGAAGATGGAGACGTTCGGCTCGACGATTCGGGCCATGTGGAACACGCTGCGCGGCAGCTACGGCATCGTCAAGCTCGAGGTCTGCCAGCCGTTCTCGCTGCGCGAGATGGTCAGGTACTTCCAGCTGGCCCAGCAGACCAAGGCCATCTGCAGCCCCGCCGACAGACAGCTGAAGGTGACGGCCTCGTCGTCGTCGCTCTACGGCACCGACTGCGTGAGCGAGGATCTGCGCCTGCTGGTCGACAAGATCGGCCAGCACGTGGTGTACGACTGCTCCAAGTCGACCCCCATCATGTCGACCAACGTCGTTGCCTTTCTGCTACTGAACAAATTCCGCGACGGCTGCAGTATGGTGCAGCTGGTCGAGGCCGTGGACAGTCTCAGGGCCGAGCTGAGGAACGCGCAGCGCGACGTCGCGTTCTGCGGCGAGTCCATCGACATAGTCAATCACGCCCTGGACATCTTGGGCCCGGGCCTGGTCAAGATGGAGCGCCAAGAGGTCACCGACACGGTCAACGGCCGACTTGTGAAGAAACAGGCCGTCGTTCAGGTGCGACCCATCGCCATCCTGCCCAATGTCATCGAGACTGCCTACTACGGCAACACCCTGCTCGTCCACTACTGCATGGACAGCGTGGTGATCACCGCGCTCTACGCCGCTCTGCGCACCCAGATCAACTCGCCGCAGGCCATCGCCGCCAACAATCTCGTGGTGACGCACGAAGAGCTGATGGAGAACGCTCTGGCCATCTGTGATATACTCAAGCACGAGTTCATATTCTGCAGGCCCTGCCAGACCCTGGAGGACTGCATAAATCAGGCGGTGGACCGCGTGAAGGCCGAGGGTATCATCGCGGTGCCGAGCGAGGGCCTGTTGGAGGAGGAGATCTGGAGCCGGAGATTCGCCAAGACCCTGGAGTGCGAGTCCGAGGAGGAGGAGGAATTCAACGCCAAGAAGATACGCTATAAGGTAAGAGTGGTTTTTCTTTGCGATTGATTCGAAGAGCTTCTTGAGAGTTAAAATAACGATTTATTTTCTTAATTGTTTTAGCTTCGTCTGGAAAGCGAATACTCCAACAGGATGGAGTTCCTGCACACGCTGCTGCGACCTCTCATAGACACGTACACCTTCTCGGCCTACAGCTTGAGAAAACTGGTCGGACGATCCATGGCGGAACGCGAGCTAGTGCAAGAAATACTTAGTGAAATCAAATCAAATATAGATACAGGAATTGTCAATTATGGTGAGTGGTCTATTCATAAATATATCGAGATTTTCTCGAGTAGCAGAAGATGCTAAATTTTGGTCATTGTATTTTTGCAGGTGAAAGTTTGTGCGTGGATCCAATTAAGAACTCGCTCAAGCTGTTCGAGAAGAAGAACATTTTGGAGTGTCACGTGCAAGAGAACGCAAAGATTTACTATTTGAAGGATGAATTTGACGACGAAGAGGCGGTCAATCAGATTTACGAGACTCTGGCGACCTTCAAATGGACCAGAAACATTGACTAAAGTGCAACAAAACAAAAAAAAAAAAACAGACAACTTTGTGAATATTCGTTCTTAATGGTTCCTAAAGAAATCCATGAGAAAAATGCTGGACATGAAAAAATAACATATTATAAACTCGTTTATTTCTACTCTCGAGGATCACGCAACGGGAGGATCCGTGTTTTTTTTTTCGTTTGTATAAAGAAAAAAAGGATGATATGTATAGATAAATGCTAACACAAACACACAAAAAACCCCCATCGTAGATTCATAAGTTCAAAGCGAAAATGTATTATTAGTGATCGAGTAGCGTGCATCGAATGCTGTTGTGGGGCATGAAAATATTATATTTTTACGCAATAAATGAGAAAAATAAAAATGCGACAGAGAGATAAAAAAAAAAGTACGGTAAACAGAAAATACATATCGTAGTTTAAATTTAAAAGAATTATATTTTTATGAAAAATAAGATGGAAGGCTTATTTTCGGCCGGGTGCTACGTCATTGATAAAATACTTATAATAATAATTACGCTATTGATATTATACGAGAAAATAAAAATATATTGTATAATTTTTGTTAAGAAATTACGAAAGAAAAAAATGACAATATTATTAAAAACACACACACGAAAGAAAGTGAGAATATACGAATTGATATATTTTTCGAACCTTTGAATGTATTATATATATTAAAAAAGCTCAAAAAGCTCAAAAAAAGAAGGATATATGACACATATATATAAATACAAAGAAGCAAAGATGCGCGTGCGTATGCACACAAAACAAATCGTCGTTGTACATTTAGAGAATAGTTTCATGAAGACATTTCCATAAGATTGATATCGGATAGGCCTTTCTCATCGTCATGCACTTGTGCTCGTCGACGAACTGCGAGTTGCACTTGGCAACGAGCTCGGCGTCGAGATTGTTTTTCGTTACCCGGAGAGACTCGAGCTGGGCCTCGCCGCGCTTGATCAGCTCCTCCGCGTCCTCCGCGTCCTCTTCGTTATTATTACAATTTTTAACGTAGCAATTATCATTACTACTACTACTACTACTGCTACTGGTTTTCATATGTTTTAAGTTTTTTTCAACGTTGATTATTTCATTTTTTATCTGCGTTTTTGTGAGAGAGAGAGGAGAAGAGAAAAAATAGTGATGAATGAATGAATTTTTAGTTCAAAGAAAAAATATAATTGTTTATATAATATATGAGAAAAAAAAATGAAAGAAAAAAGAAAAAATAGAAAACATAAAAAAATTCAAACAAAAAAAAGCGTTGATCCACGTCATTTCTCGTACATCATACCTTGCACACGGAATACATGATCTTGGCCTTGGCCTGCCTGATCTCCTTGACATTGGCCTCGAGCGCCTTGCTGGTCGCGCACCACTTGGTCAGTATGCTCTTGGACGCGCTCTCCATCGTCGTCCTGGCCTTGCGCCGCCACTCCTGGCTCCTCTTCAGCAACTCGTCCGCCTGGGACACCAGACAGGCGAATCTCGTGCGCAGATCCGGCTCCTGGCCCAGCCTCAGAATAGCCGCGTCGGATTTGTCCACCTTGGTGGCCCACTCGAGTCGCTGCAGGAACTGCTCGAGCTCGTACTGCATCGTCTTCGCCTGCAGCAGCTCGTAATCGATCTGATCGAGCAGTTTGCCGATCGTCGTCTGGCGGTCCTCGCAGTTGTGCACCTCGTCGGCCAGCAGCTCGTCCACCTCGTCGTTCCTCAGATCGGCTCCCTGCCTACCGCTGAACCTCAGCCTTATGCAGTTCTGGGCAATGAGCTGGGGCGCCTGCACCACCTGCTCGGCCGCCTGCAGCTGACGCTTCGTGTTCTCCAGCTCGCGACACTCCAGCAGCAGCTGCTCGAGCTTCGACCTCAGACAGCCTATCTTTCCCTGCAGATCGCTCGTCTTTTCGCTCACGAGCCGGGCCGAGGCTTTCGAACTAGCCGCGGCTACGGCTTGGAGCCACTCGTGGTGGGCCTCCAACTCGGCGCTGATCGATTTGCCGCCTCGCAGCTCGCGCTCGACGTCGCTCGCGAAGCCCAAGTGGCCCTCCATGCAGCGGCACTGGCCGCCGTTGCCGCATCGGGAGCAGCAGTAGTGGTAGGGTGGCGGATGGCGGGCCACCTCGACGGGGCCGCTGTCGTGGCCCGTGACGATGCTCGGGAACGACACGGGTTCGGTGCACATGCCGGTCGGCGCGTAGGTCGGTAATTCCCGGCGGCGACATACTATAGGTAGCTGAGGACTGAGGCACGACAACGACGATGATGATGATTTTTTGTAATATTATTTTATTTTGTACGAGGTAAGATAATGAAGGGGGTTACATTGGGTAAGCGTCGACCTCCTCGAATCCTCGGGTCGGTATCCAGAGAGGCTTCTCCCATTCGTCCATTTTCATTTTATTTTATTGTTTTTTTTTAAATCAATTTTATGTTACTTGAATAGATAAAGATTACACTTGGAAATTTTGTTATTTATTGTGGCCGAAATGTCGATGACTTGTTACAGAAGGTTATATTATTTTTGTTTTGTTTCCTTTTTTTTTTTTTTTTGGTAAACAATAGATCGACCATACAGTTGTTGTTTTTTTGACGTCATCCCGCGCAGCGAATCGTCGTCCCCTGATTATCCAGCAAGCACTTGACGATGTTGGCGGCTTTGAAATACCGATCTTTGCCACCTGACATTGCGAATCAAACGACGATTAAATTATTCGAAGAGAAAAATGTATCTGCGTTTTACACTCACGCGCTCGACGACACTTTTGCAGAGCCCTCGCGATCAGCGCCAAGCCCAAAAGCTGATCGCTGTCTTGTTTCTCGTAGAGGTGTTCGAGGACTTTCAGGATGTCAAAATTGAGCCGCACCTTGCCATCTTCGTCCATCTGTGCGTCGTGGTTGTCATTTGATTAATATATAAAAATTCGATAATTTTCACTTAAAAAAATTGTATACCGACGAGACTGGCCTTCTTCAGTAGGCAAACGGCATAAAGATCCATATTGATTTCTCGAACCACTACGTCGGTGTTTTCGTTCTCGGTCGTTCCATCTAGATCAATTGATATTACACATTTTTCAAATTGATTCTTTTAACGTTAGGTCTGTCACTTTTTCATGGAGAGACAGCATTATAAATTAAAAAAATTATGATAAAACTGGTATCAAAATTATTAACTCTCTAGCTGTGATTTTTCACAAAATTGTATAGAACACATTACACACCCCGAATGACTTACTTCCGGCTCGGTTCAAGCAGTCTTTGTCTCGCAGATTCACCGCTAGTCTCGCGCGGCTCACTTTGCCGCAGATGTCTACGACTTTGGCAGCTTCGCCGATTTCCATGACGAACGCGAGCGATAAGTGGAAAGCGACTAGAGCAATGATAGCCGGAATAGAAGTTACTCTTTTCATCTCGTATTCGACACAATTCGATCGCATCCGCGCGAGCTCGAAGTACATCGACTATTGGTCATAGCGCAACGCGATGCTTATGCAGTTGACTGTTTTATTTGAAGGAAAAAAGAAGAATTGAGGACACGATTGATAAAATTGTATATGGTTTATCACAATTGATTTATTCGCAATAATAACAATTAGCACAAGTACATGAGAGCCAAATTATTATAAAAACAAAAAAGAGAAACAATCGTTCGTTGAATTAAATCGAGAAAATACATCGGTGGCGTTATTATTTTTTTTTTTTTTTTCATCATTTTTGTTCTGTTAGCGAAGTTGATTCGATAGGTAGGAATGTAACTCAGTCGAGGACCGGGAAGTCTTTCTTGGTGATGAAGCAGCTGAAGACGTTG
Organism: Trichogramma pretiosum; assembly: GCF_000599845.2. Lineage (NCBI taxonomy): Eukaryota > Metazoa > Arthropoda > Insecta > Hymenoptera > Trichogrammatidae > Trichogramma > Trichogramma pretiosum. The sequence continues at coordinate 2,266,194 of NW_019641225.1, forward strand.
CCGCCGGTCTCGCAGGCGTCTTTTCCGACTGCAACACGAGAGAAAGGAAAATAAGTTGATTAATCGTACATAACGTAGAAATTGGAGCGTCGATAACACCGTAGCGTGTAGTTTTTCTCGAGCAAAGAGAAAAAAAAAAGTAAATGAGGAACTCGTCGCTCACCGAGATCTTTGCAGGCGTCGATAACCTTGTTGGCCTTGTCGGGGTCGGCGTTCGTCGTCTTCACTTTGCCGCGGGCAGCCTCGACGTCGATCGCACCGTCGGGCTTCATCTGCGTCACGGAAACAGGAGAAGAAAAAAATCACAATTTCATTCGGTAAAATGCAGTCTAAAACGACGAATATAATATATATCCAAAAAAACTCACGATGCCAATCTTCTTCAGCATACAGGCGGAGAAGCAGTCGATCTTGTCGCCGCGAGTGATCGGGCCACCCTTGACAATGCCGTCAACGACCGCAGCGTCGACTCCGCTCTCCTTGATGCAGGCCTCCTTGAACTCCCGAAGCTTCGCCTTCTGCTCGTCCTTAAGGGTCGACTGCGCGCAACGACACACGAGATTTATGATTCGTAATTATATAATTTTCGGACTCGAGTATAGTAAAATTATAGACTCACGGCAAAAGTGACAGCCAAGCACACAGCCAGAAAAACCAAAGTAGTCTTCATCTTGCGAGACGTTGAGAAGTTGCAGTTTTGAATCGCACAAACTTGTGAACGCTGTTGTCTTGCGAGCGACTGAGCAAAGACCGGCCGATCTCTGCTCCTTTTTATACTCCGAAACAGTAGTTGTCTGTCTGTCTGTCTGTCTGTGTCTATGCAGCTTTTAAAATGCACAATACGCACACACACACACATGCACTCTGCGTATCGATCGTCATTGACACATTATTTTCTCTCTCTCTCTTTCTCTCTCTTCGCTCGTAGTAGTTAGTAGTAGTGTCGATTTATAAAGACAAAAGATTTGCCAAAAGATTTATGTACTGGATTGGCACCTTGGATACACGTATACGTGCATTATGATAATATGTTTCTGGTCACACGTCTCGCGGACACACACACACAGACACGTACACACGCGATATAGTTGAGGCCCTGCGCGCGCTTAAACAGATGGAAAATTACGCTCGGCACGTATCGCGGAAATCGCGACAACGAGGATACTTGGATTTCGCAGCCTCACGTCGATTCGTGCCGTCGTTGCGCGGCCGATTGTAATTTGGAGGTCTACCTCAAAATAATGCTATTATATATATATTATATTGCCAAAATGGCATTGGAGAGACAAGGCGTGTGCACACATCGTGAATTGTGCCGCGAATAGGTAATTTTTTATTCGTCTGGACACAGACACACACACACAGACGCAGAGACAGACACAGACACGTGATTTTCAGGTATTTATACGATTATCGAATAGATTATTGGAATTGATTATTTTTTTATTATAATATTATAAACTAAATGTATTTATATTTGACAATGACTTCAATAGGCCAGAAATGCGTCAGCTGTGCGTTATATCGGCTAAAAATATATATTTATTCATACGATATTAGCGTTTACGATACAAAATGTAATAATTATAATGCCATTGTATCCCAGCGGAGCGTCGGAATTCGAGGGTTCAGTCGGAGAAAAATTTCGCGAGCAGTGCCGACTCCTCGTGGTTGTCGATTTTTCCCGCGTAATCGAACAGACAGTCGAACAATCGGCACGGATCGTCCAGAACTGGAGGAAAAAACGAGAGATGTATAACGAGATATTTGTATGATTTCACGATCAACGAGATATTTACGATTTTTGCAGCTTTTCAGCGCCTTGTTCACGTGATCGATCAGCCTCGTGTCGTTTCCCGAGCCGAAAGTGCTCAGCTCCTTTCTAATCTCGTCCTCGATCGAGTACTAAAATCGGTAATGAAAAAAAATCGTCAAGGGCGAGCATTTGTCGATTAATTTATTTTATTTTTTTCGTTGGACCCTACCAATTGGAGCCTTCTCAGCGCGCAGAACGACAGGCACAGGGTACGATTGAAGTCCTCCTTGCTGCCGTACAGGTGAAGAGCGAAGTCTCGATCGAAGCCGAGCTGCATGCCGCAGGTCTGCATGGCGTCGATGAACTCGTTCAGATTGATTTTTTGAGGATTCAGCTCTCTTCTCACCTACGATGAATGTAAATCAACGTAAAAAAAAGAATAGAAGCATCATCGATATTATTAATTATCGACTCTCGACGAATCTGTTTTTCCTTGTATTTCCCGAAACGAATCTCGAGCGTTGATTTATGTGTCATTTTTTTTTACTCTATTCGCATTGATAACTTCGCGCGCAGAGAACGAGCGAGAACGAGAGACACGCGATTATCAGTTCGCGTCTCGGGTGAACATGAAAACATAATTAAACACGTTCTATTACGATCGGCGTATTATATCGCGCTTATTTCTCGGAGAAAAAATCGTATATATCACGACATTTCTAGTATTTCTAGACCGTGAAAGTCGCGCAACTTTCGTCATTATCTCGCGCGTCGATGCGTTCTATATTTCGCGTCAGGAAAAAGATTCGAATTATGAAGAGAAGAGAGAAAAAAATAAATCGATCTTACCCCTTGTATCGTCATGAGATACGAAGCCAGCGTCACGATCAAAACTCGCCTCGTTTTCAGAAACAAATTGACACTCGCGACCGGGCGCATGATTATTATTATTTGTTTATTACTATTGGTATGTTATTTTGTCGCTGGAAGTCGCGAATACCATATTACACGGTATTATCGAACGCGCGAGCTGCTCGCGCGCAGTACAGTAGGCACTAGATTCTCGAATTGGTGTGACTGAACTCTCGAGCTCGACTTTCTGGCTTCTTCGCGATGTGGCTGATGTGCAAACCACCAGCCAGTTTATATTGTTTATGATTTATCTTATAGACGGGGCTGAGACGAAAAAATTCGAGCGCATTATAATGTATTACATACGTATACTCCCTCGCGGCCGCGCATAATAATTTACATAATAAATTTGCGATAATACGTAATGTGTAACGACGAGATGTGGTGTTCCTCTTTGGTTCAGTTCTATGCGAGCTTTTGAATCCGACTTTATGTCGAATTCGATTCGACCCAGGAAACATAAAATAAGTGTAGGATTAGAAATTAGGTGAAATAATTACTTCTTTCGTTTGTGGTCAATTATTTTTTGGTTTTTATTTTATCTTACAGGCCCTAACAAGCCTTACAAGCGATGTTAATCGATATCTTTCAGATGATTATTTTTTTTTTGGTTAACTCAGAGAATATTTTACGTGCCGATCTGATCTTTATAAGCCTTGCTCCATTTCTAGCACGAGCTTTCGATGAGCAATTATTCGGTGAATATTCATCCAGTCGTAGCTCCATGCACATTGCGAAGTCGCAGAGATTCGGGTAATCTGCAAATTTTCGCGTTTCAGACTTAAAATCGAGAAATCAGTCAATTACTCATTTAGGTTGAACTTACCTTTTCTGCAGCTGTGGTAGGTCACAGTGATAGCTTCCTCGAGGTTAACATCGCCATTTACATAGCCACTGTCATAAAAATCCTTGATGATAAGTGGCATATTCAGCGTGCCGTTATCATAAACCTAGTGTTAGGACGAGAAAGATTAATTTTATTTTCCGATTCATTGATTTCGAAATGTCTTGAGTAAGATGTATAAAAATACGCTTACCGCTCCCTCTAAAAAGAAATCGCAGCCGTTTATACAACACAAAAACCGAAAAAAGTCCGCATCGTATTCAATATCACCTAAAATCGATTTGATTGACGTGAATCGTAATACATTGAAAGTTCAAATGAACAGAGCTAAGCCACTTACTTGAAGCCTGAGCGAATTGTTCGTGCACGCATTCTCGATCATTGTCATCTAACATATCTTCAAATATATTGGCCTGTTACAAAATTGAAAAGTCAACGATGTATCTCAAGCATTTTTATCAATTTACAAAAAGGCCCGAGTCGACCTGGTACTCACCGAAACGGCGACGAAGAGCAAAGCAGCGATGAAGATCAAACCCTTCATAGTGTTTAAAATCGATTTGGCACTTGAATCTCGATGACGATACTACTGTCGACGATAGCTCGCTTTGGCCCATTTTTATACATACGAGCAGAAAAGAATAATAATCATCTCACGTCGCTCGTAATGAAACAAAACAGTCAAAATATTTGTTCAATTATTAGTTAATGATTTTTGCATAGTGTTTGCGCCAGAATAGATTGTGTTCATGAGAGATCGTTGACGGGAAAAAGTAAAAAATAATAATAAAAACAAACGTAAATATGTTTATGAATTTAATTAATTATGAATAAAAAAACGAAGAGAATACGGCTGCAGAGTAATGAACCGATGAATAATCGCTTTTGGGTTCAGAGGCCTACAAATTGATGTTTTTTTACAGAAGTCAGTAGAATTCAGAGTGATCTAATAAAGGATTGCATACCATTTTTACGTATTTTCAACTGATTCTAAGACTTTTTTGCTATTTATATTTTTTCCCCCAAAACTCATTCTTTTTCGACGTGAAAAAGTCACAGATTTCAAGTAAAAAAGAAAATAATTCTCGTATGGTCCTTAAAGCCCAGTAGAATAAAATAAGCAAAGATTGAGAATTGATGTTTTGAATTTATGAGGCAAACAAGAATTCTGTTCAAACAATTTCGACTTGAGAAGATCTTGAAAGCATTTCACCAGTTTGCAAACATCGTCTTAGGCCGTGGAAAAAAAACGTAATCAAAAGAAATTATTAAAACCCACAGTCAATCACGTGCCATTATAGTCACGTATGCCATGATTGTCATGTTTTTGGGCGTGTGTAAATATTTATGATAATTGAGACACACACACACACATTACTGTGCATATTACACTGGTTAATTAAAGATCTCGCCTAATCTCGGTCTGGCTTAAGCTCGTTCTCTCAGACAGTAAATCGTGAGGAGTATCAATTTCACGTAGGTCTTTGCTTATCGACAAGGAAAATTCGGGAGCACTGCATGATATTCAGTTTCACGCTATTGTGATACAATCGAATTGAGCAAATATTCTAAAAAGTTGTCTTTCTTTTTATGGAAGAAAATTGTCATTTAATTTTGAAAATAAAACGCGTTGAATAAAAATTATTTTTTTAATATGTATACATTTATTCGTGTAATAAAATTACTATGATCCACCTTGAAATTTGTTTGAATTCAATTTTTTCGAGGTCGCGGCTCGTAGTCATTGCTATTGGATTAATTTATAGAATTATACAGAAATTTTTATATTTAATGCAACTCTGTAAATGTATGTGTACGAAAATTCGGTGACATTGCCTAATATGTGATACCATTATGGACTCCATCGATGTGTCTTTTGAGAACACTTTTTTGTGAGAATGTCTTTCCGCATATATCGCATGTAGGTACGATACCATTATGCACCTATATCAATGTGGATTTTCAGATAAGACTTTTGTTTGAATTTCTCACCGCATATATTACATGCATGTGCGATTTTATTATGAGCCGATTCAATATGGTTTTTCAACGAAGACTTTCGTGTGAATTTCTTCCCACAAATATCACAGCCATAAGGGATTTTACGATGAACCGAATCGATGTGGAGTTTAAGATTGCTCTTATTAGCGAATTTCTTTCCACATATATCGCATGTAGGTATGATACCATTATGCACCTTATCAATGTGGATTTTTAGAGAAGACTTTTTTTTGAATTTCTCACCGCAAATATCGCATGAATGTGTGATTTTATGATGAGCCGATTCGATGTGGATTTTCAGATAAGACTTTCGTGTGAATTTCTTTCCACAAATATCACATCCATGGGTGATACCATCATGCGCTGATTCGATGTGGATTTTCAGATGATTTTTTTGTTTGAATTTCTGTCCACAAATATCACATGTATGTGCGATTTTATTATAAGCCGATTCGACGTGGATTTTCAGATGACACTTTTGTTTGAATTTCTTTCCGCAAACATCACATGCAAGGCTTTTATCATTATGCACTGTAATGTGTGTTTTAAGGTTATGTTTGTTATTAAACTTTTTTCTAATTTTTTTGATCTTTTTCAGTTTAACAACTTCACAATCGAGATTCAAACTCAATTCTTCTGCAACATTGCCAATATTTTCTTGTTTCACTTCGCCTACGGTTTCTACTTTTATCGTATTTTGAAGTTTATAATCTGTACTAACTTTGATATTCTGAGAGTGATTTGGAGAATAATTCTCAATTTTTCCAACTGTCAATAAATCCACATTAGGCTTGACATCTTCACATTCAACGATTATTTTCACTTCGTCTTCGAGTTCATTTTCAAGTTTAATGCCACATTTTGGAAGAGGATGAGTCTGTTGGAAAAAAAGATGCGTGAAAATTTTTGTAATCAAACCTACTACCGTACTAGTTACATATAATTAACACTTACAGCATTTACTTGTTGTAATGGTAAATGTTGAAAATTATTTAGATCGGGTTTCTCGTCAATCTTTTCGCTATAGTTTTCAATAAGTGCCGCATCACTGGGCTCCTCCTTTACCCTGAAATAACCTCAATGAGATCGGGTATTTTGTAATAATTTTTTTTCATAATTCTTTACTCGAAATAAAGTAAAAAATATTACCTGATGGCGCAATTGAATAAACCAATGGATTCCATCTTGGTAAGTTGGAATTTTATCGATGAAACAATCAATCTTTCTGTGGCGATCGAGCGAACTTCACGAGAAAACTGGCGAATAGTATATGAATCTGTGCTCGTTCTATTGTTTACGTCGGGAATGGAATGCATGACCTTTTCGCGTATTGCTCGACACGAGGTGTTTCTTTGTGCAAGCCATGTTTGCTACATCAAGGATTTCCAAAGCTAGTCGCACATAAAATTCGCATTGGTACAGTTTTTTCAAAATGTAGCGAGCCAAGTTCTTTGCCAATTTTTTCTCGTAGCATTAGATTTAATTTTTTTACGTTACAAATAGTGTTAGAAAATTTTGAAGTTATCAACTAAACAAGTTATAAATAAATTATTACAATCTACAATTATATCATTTAAGAAAACGCATTACGTATCTCATGTAAATTTTTCCTCTTTATTATATATTATTACTGAAATATAAAAATCTAACGAAAAAGGGATTTAAATGCACTGAAAAAGAGTTATTCCTCCTTCCTCAATAAGTCAAAAACCGGGTCGGGTCATTTTTGTATTCATAACGAGATAGCCTAAGCTTACTATTGAATAAATCAATCCTTAGTAAAATTGTTAAGGTGAGTACTTACGATATTTAATTGACCAGGCGTCCGGTTAGCTGTCACTTGTTCCAGAGTTTTTTAATCAACGATTGTATCCAGTCTTGAGCTTGGAGACGAAACATTGTTAATATCCTAGTTGATGCATAAAACGTAAGTGAAAGGATTGTACAGTGACGACAAAATTAGTAACGGGTTGAAATTATTTATTGTTCTTTACAAAATTGAAACTTTTGATTTTATTCAATGTAAGACTGTGTAGTGCTGCTATGTGAGATTTGACGTGATCTTTTCGGCTATATGTTTTATGACAAAGGTCACATTCGAAGGGTTTGCTCTGGTTATGTACTGTATTTACGTGAGTTTTTAAGGTACCTTTTTGTCCAAATGATTTGTGACAAATATCACATACAAAGGGTTTGATACAATTATGTTCTGCATTTATATGTTTTTTGAGATCACTTTCATAGCCGAAGGATTTGTGACAAATCTCGCACTCAAAGGGTTTGCTTCGATCATGGACTGATTTAATATGAATATTGATGTAACTCTTGCTTGAAAATGATTTGTGACAGATCTCACATTCAAAGGGTTTGTTACGATTATGTACTGTATTTGCATGAGTTTTAAGATAACCCTTTTGTCCAAATGATTTGTGACAAATATCACATTCAAAGGGTTTGATACGATCATGTACTGCATTGACGTGAAGTTTGAGGTTTCCTTTTAGTCCAAATGATTTGTGACAAATCTCACATTTAAAGGGTTTGATTCGATCATGTACACTAGTTATGTGCTTTTCCAGGTTTGCTTTTTGTCCAAATGATTTCTGACAAATTTCACATTCAAAGGGTTTGTTACGATTATGTACTGTATTTGTGTGAGTTTTAAGATAACCCTTTTGTCCAAATGATTTGTGACAAATATCACATTCAAAGGGTTTGATACGATCATGTACCGTATTTACGTGAGATTTGAGATTATTTTCTTGTCCAAATGATTTGTGACAAATATCACATTCAAAGGGTTTGATTCGATCATGTACTGCATTGCTTTTTCGACGTAAATTACACTTCCGAGACATTTTGTTTGGAGTTATATTGTCAAGTGTCTGTACCTCCTCGAACTCTTCAAGGTGAAAATTGTCTAGAAATTAATAATTTATATCATAAGCGAATTATATTTTCATCAAAATTATGAGATCTTTACCGTTCGTATCATTAGTCTCTATCGGGTTTTCCATTTTCCCAATAGGTTGATAACTCTGATCTTCAGTTTTGCAGATGGTTGTCGCTAAAACCTCGAGTTCCGGTTTGACGTTTTTGCACTCAAAATCGATGAATATTTTTTTATCTTCCTCTTCTTGCAATACCATAACCTCATTCACATGATTTTCCTGAAATCAATATTGTTCAACTGTCATTTACAGTGAAAAGACAAAATGTAATTCAAATATTATGAACTCACAGATGATTCATGTAACGGAAATGCTTTGAAGTTGTTGACTTCGCGAAAATCCATCGAATCGAAAATATTACCGTCGCCTTCATCGCGCCAAGTATCGCCTGGCTCCTCCTTTACCCTGAAGCATCATTCATTTTTTATGAAGCGATTCGTGAAACGATTGCTTGGCGAAGTATTAGACATTTGACAAAAAAAGGTATACCTCACTATGCTACTTTTGTTATCCATCGCTCGTTGGATGATGATGATTATTTTATTTCACGACATTCACCGAGATGTTATTTGAGAAGTCCTTAAGCACCTTGAGAAGTCAACATCAGTACCTTGATCTCGCCAATTTGTAAACACTTACTCACTGAGGCATAGACTCGGTCGTTAGCTACTGTTGTACTACGCACTACTCTTATGCTACACATGATATTAATAATTAAGAGTGGGTCATTCATCTTATGGGAATAGTTTGTGTACGCTCATTGCGCTGTAAGGTGCTACCATAAATAAAAAAGCTTTTGATTTTATTCAATGTAAGAAATGGAGCTTTTTTGTTAGTTTCTTTTTGATATCTGTCATATTCTTCATTTTTTTCAACGATTAATTCAATTTTTTGTGTAAATAAATAATACATTGGTAAACAGCAAAATTTTGTCAGGGGCACAATAAAAATTGAATTTTGGAATCAGTGATTCGAATAATATAAGACTAGTTTCGATTAAAAAAAGCAGACTTGAATTATAAACTTGTAAGTAAGAAAAATCATGTCTTTGGTTTTTGGTTGTTTTTTTAATGTTCTATTGCACAAAATGACATTTAATTCATTTTATTCAGTGGACTATATTTATCGGTGAATAATTGGTATTTTCTACCTTTCAAGGTCTTATATTCTTCATAATTCTTTCATCATATCTTTTCTGCACTGGTAGTAAGTCTCCGTGAAAACCTAAATAACAGGAAAATAACTGCAGCAATTTCCTTTGCGTAAAGCTTCAGTGATTCTCGAAAAATGAAGCAGAATTAAGCATAGAATTAAGGAAAAGTAAATACTTCTTCGTTTATGGTCGTTTTTTATTTATTTTTTATTTAACAAATATTTTTCACCATCAATTTAACATTTAATTATTTTTTTTGAGTTGATTATTTTTTCGAATATTGGTTGTATATGCTGCGTCCCAAGATGGTCTTGATATTCTTTACTCTATTCTTGACTTTCAATAAGCAATTACTCGTCTCTTCCGTAAAGTACGGATCCAGTCTTTCCTCCATGCACATTTCCCAGTCGCAAATATTGGGGTAATCTGCAAATTTTCGTATTCGAAATGTAAAATCGAGAAAGAAGTAATTATTAATTCATGCGGGCACACGTCGAGCTTACCTCTTCTGCACCCACGGTAAATCTTAGTGAAAACTTCCTCGTAGTTAAAATTACTATTTGGAAATAGATCTTCTTCGAAAATTTCCTTAACGATTGGGAGATTCAGCGTGCCATCATCATTGACCTAATGGTTGGATGTCAAAAAAGTAATCTTATTTTCCGATTCATTCATTTCAAAATGCCTCGAGTAAAATGTATTCAACTATACACTTACCGCTCCATTGCTGAAAAAATTGCAGGCGAAAACACAAGCGAAAACTCGATTGAAATCGGCGGGTGGATAATCTGGAATCGATTTAATCGGTACGAAAGCTTAGTAATGCACGAAAAATATGACGAAAAGAGCGATGGACACTAACCTGTACCGTAATTTGCGTTGAAGCATTCCTCTTTATCTTTATCCGTGTACTCGGCCTGTAACAAAATTGAAAAATCAACTATGTACCTCAAGCATTTTTATCAATTTACAAAAAGGCACTTAGTACTCACCGAAACGGCGACGAAGAGCAAAGCAGCGATGAAGATTAAACCCTTCATGTTGTGCAAAATCGGTTTGGCTCGACGATCAAACGATAATACTGCCATCAAGAGCACGGCTTAACGCATTTTTATAAGCACCAGCCAAATAAAATAATTATCTTACTTAGCTCATAATGAAATACCCACAGTCAAAATATTTGTTCAATCATTAGTTAATGATTTTTTGCATAGTATTTGCGCCTATTGTAAGATCAATGACGTGAATAAGTAAAAAATAATAATAAAAACAAACATAAACATGTTTTTATTGAATTAATTGTGTTTAAACAACCGAAGAGGATGGCTGCAGTAATGAGCTTATGAAAAATCGATGTTTTAAAGTTGATCTTTTTCTTATGGAGATCAGTTGATTTTAGAGTGATGTAAAAAAGTGTTTTATGCGATTTTTAAAATGCTAAAAATTTTTTTTCGTAATTTCAATTGATTCTCAAACTATTTTACTACTTATGTTTTTACCCCAAAAGTCATTTCTTTTAGAGATGAAATAATTGTACACATTTTTAATGAAAAAGAAAATAATTCTTTGAATACACCTTACAGTCCACTAGAATAAAATAAGCAAATGGTCATTTATCATTAGGTACCAGGAAGACCTAAAAAATGTTGTCAAGAATCTGTGACCTGCAGGAGGGATGTTGTTTCCTTGTCGATCAAACTGAATGGAAACTATTTTAGCCAATTACCTTATAATTATTTTGTTAGGAGACGTGTTGTTGACGCAAAAAAAAACAATTGCTACTGTAAAATTGTCTAGTTTACATTATAAAAAATATTTACACATGATTATAAGAGTTATTCCTTGTCGAGTCTTTAATAAAATTTTTTCTGTAATTAAGTTAAATTTTTTGTAATATCGAACACGAAGGGTAAAAAGTTCAAGAGTAAATGTCTAGTTTTGACATGACCGTTGAAAATTACCGAAATTAACCACCTTCACGCGTTCATCGTCAACCTCCAGTAGTATTCGTTCTCTTTTTTGCTATCCGAACGGAACATGAAAATTTTAATCTTCAACCAACTGCACAAACATAGCAAAGTCTAAAATAACGAGTATCATTTTTTTTATACAACTAACGAGAAATATAGTTGTGCTCCGTTAAAGTAATTCCCATGTATAGTTAAATGAACAGATTGAATGAAAAACCTATTAGGTTACTATTCTTAATAAAAAACGGATGTGATTTAGAATATTTTGAATTGATAAGGCAAAAAAAAACGATGTTCAAACAATTTCAATTTGCAAAGATTTTTAAAAAATTTCGCCAGTTTGCAAACGTCGTCTTTGGCTGCGGAAAAAAACAATATCAAAAGAAATTAATAAAACCCACAGTTATGATGCCATTACAGTCACGTATGCCTTGATTATCATGCTTTTGGGCGCGTGTAAATATTTATGATAACTGAGACACACATATTACTGTGCATATTACACTGGTTATTATATATTATTACTGAAAAATGAAAATCTAACGAAAAAGGGATTGTAATGCACTGAGAAAGAGTTCCTCCTTTCTCAATAAGTCAAAAGCCGGATCGGGTCATTTTTGTATTCATAACGAGATAGCCTAAGCTTAATATGGGATAAATCAATTCTTAATAAAATTGTTATGGCGAGTACTTACGACATGTAGTTGACCGGGCATCGGGTTAGCTGTCACTTGTTCCAGATAATTTTTATCAACAATTGTAGTTTTCAATCTTGAGCTTGGAGACGAAACATTGTTAATATTGTAGTTGATGCATGAAACGGAAGTGAAAGGATTGTACAGTAACGACAAAATTAGTAACGGGTTAAAATTATTTATTGTTCCTTACGAAATTGAAAGATCTCATCCTCCTCTTTTCCTAAGATCATGAAATGAATTTATGTGTATTTTCAGCACATTCTGATATCCAAATGATTTGTGACAAATCTCGCACTCGAAGGGTTTGATTCAAATATGTACATCATTTAAGTGTTTTTGGAGAGTACCCTTATAGCTAAATGATTTGCGACAAATGTCACACTCGAAGGGTTTGCTTCTATCATGCATTTTATTTAGTGTTTGTTGAGATTACTTTTAGTTCCAAATGATTCGTGACAAATCTTGCAATCAAAGGGTTTTCTACGATCATGTAATATGTTGATGTGACGATTGACACTTCGTTTTGATCCAAATGATTTGTGACAAATATCACATACAAAGGATTGGCTGCGATGATGTACTTCATTTATGTGTTTGTTAAGATTACTTTTAATTCCAAATGATTTGTGACACATCTCACATTCAAAGGGTTTGCTCCGATGATGCATTGTATTTATGTGAACTTTGAGAACACATTTTTGTGCAAATGATTTATGACAAATCTCACATTCGAAGGGTTTGATCTGATCGTGTACCGTATTTACGTGAGATTTGAGGCTATTTTTCTGTCTAAATGATTTGTGACAAATATCGCATTCGAAAGGCTTTCTACGAAAATGTACTGATTTTATATGTAAATTAAGGGTACCTTTTTGTCCAAATGATTTGTGACAAATCTCGCACTCAAAGGGTTTGCTTCGATCATGGACTGAATTAATATGAATATTGATGTAACTCTTGCTTGAAAATGATTTGTGACAGATCTCACATTCAAAGGGTTTGATTCGATCATGTACACTAGTTATGTGCACTTCGAGGCTTGCTTTTTGTCCAAATGATTTGTGACAAATATCACATTCAAAGGGTTTGATTCGATCATGTACACTAGTTATGTGCTTTTCCAGGTTTGCTTTTTGTCCAAATGATTTATGACAAATTTCACATTCAAAGGGCTTGTTACGATTATGTACTGTATTTGTGTGAGTTTTAAGAGAACTCTTTTGTCCAAATGATTTGTGACAAATATCACATTCAAAGGGTTTGATACGATCATGTACTGCATTGCTTTTTCGACGTAAATTACACTTCCGAGACATTTTGTTTGGAGTTATATTGTCAAGTGTCTGTACCTCCTCGAACTCTTCAAGGTGAAAATTGTCTAGAAATTAATAATTTATATCATAAGCGAATTATAATTTCATCAAAATTATGAGATCTTTACCGTTCGTATCATTAGTCTCTATCGGGTTTTCCATTTTCACAATAGGTTGATAACTCTGATCTTCAGTTTTGCAGATGGTTGTCGCTAAAACCCCAATTTCCGGTTTGACGTTTTTGCACTCAAAATCGATGAATATTTTTTTATCTACCTCTTCTTGGAACACCATAACCTCATTCACATGATTTTCCTGAAATCAATATTTTTCAACTGTTATTTACAAGTAAAAGACAAAAAGTTATTCAAATATTATGAACTCACAGATGATTCATGTAACGGAAATGCTTTGGAGTTGTTGACTTCGCCAAAATCCATTGAATCGAAAATATTACCGTCGCCTTCATCGGGCCAAGTATTGCCTGGCTCCTTCTTTACCCTGAAGCATCATTCATTTTTTATGAAGCGATTCGTGAAACGATTGCTTGGCGAAGTATTAGACATTTGACAAAAAAAGTATACCTCACTATGCTACTTTTGTTATCCATCGCTCGTTGGATGATGATGATTATTTTATTTCACGACATTCACCGAGATGTTATTTGAGAAGTCCTTAAGCACCTTGAGAAGTCAACATCAGTATGCTACTGTTGTACTACGCACTACTAGCTTATATTAGTGAAGAGACTCTACGATTGTGATGGCTCCTTGGCGATACTTTCCCCCTCCACCGTCGACTAGGCATACCCAAAAATTGTACTGCAATGCATAAAGACTATCGCGGCACCAAAATTGCATTAATACAGGGGCACAATTTTCTTAAATAAATGCGGTGTAACACAGAAATACGTCTCGAAACTGACATCGATACAGTGCATGGCATTATACTGTGTTATACATAATATTAAACATGAAGATCAGTATTAGTCATTGTAATTGTAGATAGTAGTAAAATTGCTACGGCAGTCAAATGGAAAATTTTACTAAACTGGTTTGTGCTCGCTCAGTGCGTTGTAAGGTGCGATCATAAATAACAAAACTTGCGACATAATTCAATGTAAGCAATGGAGTTTTTTCGTGAGTTCCTATTCGGTTAAATTTACCTACTGAATATCTGTCAAATTCTGCTTTTTCAACGATCAATTCAAGTTATCGAGTTCAAATAAATAATGCCTAGACAGCAAATGTTAATTAGTAGCTGAATGAAAAGTGATTTTTTAAATCAGTCGCTCAAAAAATAAGAATATTTAGTCCTAGTTAAGAAAAGCAGCCTAGAAATATAAACTTAAAAGTAAGAAAAATCATAATTTCTTGTGTTTTTATTTGTTGTTTTATTTTCTATTGACCATAATGACATCTAATTAATTTTGTTCAGTGGATTATATTTGTCGGTCAATAATTGGTATATTCTGCCTCCCAAGGTCTTATATTCTTCATAATTCTTCGAGGTATTTATATTTTCTAATG
This sequence comes from Trichogramma pretiosum, assembly GCF_000599845.2. Lineage (NCBI taxonomy): Eukaryota > Metazoa > Arthropoda > Insecta > Hymenoptera > Trichogrammatidae > Trichogramma > Trichogramma pretiosum. Next base: position 2,281,321 of record NW_019641225.1, read on the forward strand.
GTTTTTCATTTTTTAAGTGAATTTCCAAAGATTCAGTACTTACTGGCGGCAATCTACTGTCCAGGCAGAAAAACCAATCGCAGTGATCTGGATATTCTGAAAATTTTCGCGTTCAAAACGTATAAAATTATGCAGCAAGTATTTCAAATATATGGTCATTTATTAATCATACCTTTTTTGCACTGATAGTAAGTCTCGGTGAAAACCTCGATAACGGGAAAATCGCTGGTCTCGATTTCTTTTTGGTACAGCTTCTCGAGAAATGGTATATTCAGCGTGCCGTTGCGGTAAATCTACGAATAAAATGAGAAAATTAATTTTTTTTTCAATTCATCAAATATGTGACTGTACTTACTGCTCCCTTGAGTGCAAAATCGCAAACAAAGAGGCAAGACATTATCTGTGTCGTGTTGTGGTCGAGTGTCAGATCACCTGAAATCAATTTTTTGATGTGAATAACAACGTAAGAAAAATATGATGCATAGAGCTATAGACACTTACGAGGATCCTTGCCGTAGTTGTCAAGCATGCATTCTAATAAATTTCCTTCTAATTGTATATTTAATCCCGAGTACTTGGCCTGTTACAAAATTAAAAAATCAACGACGAATATCAAGTTTTTTTCTCCATAAAAAAAAAATAAAATAAAACATTGATCGACTGTATACTTACCGAAACGACGGCGAGGAGCAAAGCAGAGGCAAAAATTAAACCCTTCATGTTGTACTATGAACTCGGTTCGTCGCTCGAATCGCAACTGATCGAAATTACTTCGAGAACTAGGCTTAGCGCATTTTCATATGTAAAAATTATCTCGCGTCTCGCGATATGAAATAAGACAGCCACAATATTTGTTCAATTCAATTAATCGATGATTTTTGCATAGTGTTTGCTCCAGATTAGATTGTATCTATGTGAGATCATTAACGTGAATAATTGAAATGAGGATAAAAATAAACTGTTTTTCGAAGGCCTGAAGTTGTTGTTTCTTTTACGGAAGCCGGATTATACATTGCATTGAAAAATGGTTAAGGACTTCTTTATCATTGTTATTTTTCTCTTAAATTAAGTCATTTTTTTTAGATAAAAAATCTCGAAGATTTTAAGTAGGAAAGACAGTGATTATTAAATTCGTTCTTATGGCCCATTAGAATAAACTTATAATAGGGAGCTTGATAAGCAAGAGACCCCAAAAAATATTGGTACGAATCTGAGACGCGCAGGTGTGATGTTTTTTTGCCATCAACGCTGAATGGAAACTTTTTTAGTCAGTAAAGCCGTAATTATTTCGTTGGGTTAATTGGCATACAAAATCTTAAAGCACCTCATCAATTTGCAAACTTTTATCTTTGTCAGTGGAAAAAACAAATGCAAAAAGAATATTAAAACCATCTTTCAAGCACATGTCATTTTATAGTGTCCCACGCCACAACAGTCACGTATGTCTTGATCGTCGCTCTATCACTTTTTTCCAAGCCAGTAAATATTTGAAAAACTTCTTGGGTACAATTGATTAAAAACATGGAAATACGAAAGAAGGAAAGTTTTGGAAAATTAAAACAAAAGCATTAAAAATGAAAATGCTCGAAAAAAGTTTAAGAAAATTTAAATTTCAAGCAAGTCTAAAAGGAAAAGAACACTGAAATAACGCTTTTGGTGTTGCAGTTTCCTCCGTTAGTTAGTGAATTTTACATTTTAGACAAAGAAATAAAATGCCGTTGGTAATTTTTTAAATTTATTTATTTAAATTTTTTGCAATGGAAAATATACAACATTAGATAACGCCAAAGATTGCAAATATGCTTATATCGCCAATCAAGAGCTTGGTTCGGTATCCGCCAAGCAAATATTACGCAAATCTTCGTTCTTCAGATTCTCGATGATTTTTTCACAGCAGAGAACCGGAAACTTGCAGCCTGTCAGGTCCAAGAAAGATTTCGTCGCCCAAGACCGGAAAAATCCTCTCGACACCGCCTCGCACAGATGCATACCGCAAGCCTCGCCGAGCTTTTTGGGCAGTTTACGAAGTATGCAAACGCTCACAATGTAAACCAAGGTGCCGAACGTGTATCGTTTTGTCAGCTCGTCGGGTCGTAACCGGATCAGGTCGTAGAGCGTCTCATTCGGTGGCCCTAAACGTACCTTTTTCGCTTTTTTTATCGCCAGATTTTCGAGATTCGCCGACTTCTCGAACAGTTCGTAGTCGGCGAAGATCTTCATGACCGTCAGGGCGTCGTTTCGGTCCAGCTCGTATCCCCGGTCCTCGAGACACTCGACCACGGCCATGGCGCGACACGCGATTCCCCATTTGAAATTGAGCCTCTTCTCATCTTGGCGCAGCGCTAATTTCTCAGCGAAATCGCTCTCGGTGGGAAAAACGAAGCTGGACAGATCGGCGCCGTTGTCCAACAGTACGTCGACGATTTTCGGCGAGAGCCTCGTCACGGCCCATTGCAGCGGTGTCCGGCCCGACTCGTCCTTCGCGTCGACCCGCAGCCGCAGATCGAGCTCCGCGCAGATCTTGAAGAACGTCTTCGCCACGCTGGGGTAGAAGTGAGTCTTGGCAATGAGGAGCGGAAGATTCAATCCCTCGGCGTTCGGATCGGCGCCGTTCCTCAGCAGCAGCTCGACCATCTGGTAGTGACGGTACTCCAGAGCATAGTGCAACGGCGTTTTGCCCGACTTGTCCCGGGCGTCGACTCGCACCGGCTTGCCCATCTCGTCGCTGATCCGCCAGAACAACTGGCCCAAGCCGTCGAAGCAACGCCTCTTGCAGATCAAGTGCATCGGAGTCGATCCCTCGTCGTTGGCCAGATTCGGATCGGCGCCTATCTCCAGCAACGATCGCACCAAGTCCTTTATATTGTAGGCCAACGACGGTATGGCCAAGTGCAGAGGTGTGTTGCCCCACTTGTCTCGAACGTCGACCAGCTGTCCCGGCCTGCATCTGTCCCCGAGCTCGAACACCATTTCCATGTCCCGCGACCTCCAGTAATTCTTGCCGAGAGCGTGCAGAGCTGTCCTTCCGTCCGCGTTGGCTGCGTTCGGATTGGCGCCGCGATTCATCAACAATTTCGCGATCTCCTCGTGATGATTGGAGACAGCCAAGTACAGCGGGGAATCGCCCGTTTTTCGTACCGGGAGATTGGGATCCACTCGGCCGAGCTCGAGGAATTTCTCGACGACGTCCTGGAAGCCGTACTCGCAGGCCACGTGGAAATGCGTACATCCGAAGTCGTCGCTGTAATTCGCGTCGAATCTGTTGTAGACGTTGAAAAGTTTACCGATGACGGGTACGATCGCGAAGCGTCGATGATTGCTAAGATGGCAGTACCGGTGTCTGAATCGAGCCGCGTGATGCAGCGGTGTGGTACGACGACGCGAAAGTGGCTGCTGCCGCTCGCCATCTCTACCGAGTGATTCGGGCTCGTCCTTGTAACCGGTCTCGTGCACGAAGTCCAGGAATTTGTCGAAACCGGTGGTTCGCACTTCGTCGGGCCTGAACCGTAACATGCGATCTATGTCCAAGTGTTCGTAGTACTCGTTCAGATTCTTCACTTCCTCGACGAGAAGCCAATTGATTTCTTCGGGCCGAAAAACGCCGCGGAGATCCGAAAGTCCGATTGTCCAATCGCTGATCAAGGGATAAAGTCGAGAGAGTAATTCATTTCGTTCTTTTCTAACCTTCCAATTGATGCTTTCACGTAGGCTCTTCAGACTTTCTAATTTTTTTTTATACAATTCAGCGGATTCGTCGGTGGAAGACATGGTCTATATTATCGTTTGGCGCACTCACGCACAATACACAATCGTACTGTAATTGAAAAAATAAATAAATAAATAAATAAATAATAACTTCTTGTGAGAACTACTTGCAGCTGCACGAAGAAAATTCAGAGCACGTGGTGGTCGAAGCTACGATGCTTACGTGTGGGCGTTTTAAAATGTACTGACTATACACAGGCTGCTATCTACGAGCGCTCGCTCGAAGTTGGTGAGAGGTACATTTAGAGCGAGTTACGTACAGAAACCAACGAAAATCATTGATTCAAAGTGTAGAGACCGCTCGTTTGAATACATTCCTCGTGGATCTACAGGGTTTTAAAGTTGGAATTTGATGATTCGAATTTTATTCGGTTTTCCTAGAGTGAAAACATTATTGAAACATGATTTTCAATTTGAAATTTGATGGGGATTTAGAGGTATTATCTAAAATCATATTCGTAATCTTTTTACCCATTAAAAGTCGAAAAATAAATGTGTTTGTCTCTAGCGATTAGGCCAATATTGCAATATGTTCAATGTTTATAGATACATAAAAATACAAAAAAACATGGTTTTTCATTTTCCAATATACTCTTCAAGAGTACATACTTTATTTTCAATTTCATTATTTTTGACTATCACGAATGACATGATATAGCCCATACATAAGTTAGTAACGTAGTAATTATTTTGTTGAAAAAAAGCAAAGTCAATTAATAAATTTAATTTTTTTTTAATTTATTTATTTCAATTATATGGAAAATATTCGAAATTCATTATCACCAAATATGAAAAATACAATAATTATGCCAATCGCCATCATTAGCTTTGCCCTGATGCCGCCAGACAAATGTGAAATAAATCTTCGTTTTTCAAATTTTCCATAATCATTTCGCAAGGGATATGAGGCAGTCTGTAGTGGATCAGCTCCATGAAAGGAGTCATCGCCCAACGCCAGAAAAATCTTCTGGCTATTTTCTCGCACAGATGCGTGCAAAAAGCCTTCTTACAATTGTCGGGGATTCCCCACCAACCAATGGCATCCGCCAATTTTGCACCTTCCTGATGTGTGAATAATTTTGCAGACTCTTCGGGCCGTAACTGGATCAGATCGTAGAGCGACAGGCTCGAATTCACCATTGTCTTCTTCGCCTCTCTTGCGATCTCCTCGTCGTCGCACCAACATTTTTTAAAATCCATCGACCTTTCGAACAATCCGTACTTGGAGAACAATTTCATTATCGTCAGGGCGTCTTTTCGGTTCAGTTCGTATCCTCTATTTTCGAGACGCTCGATAACGGCCAGTAGGCTAGACGCTAGCATCAATTTATTTCCAATTAGCTCGTCTAGATAAAATTCATCGAGGCATTCGTGGAAATTAATCTCGCTTGGGAAAACAAAGCTTGACAAATCGGCCCCGCGATCCAAGAGTAAATCGATAGTACTCGGCTTGAGATAAGTCACGGCTAATTGCAACGGTGTACGACCGAACTTGTCCTCTGCATCGACCTGCACCAGCTGCTTATGTAACTCATCGTTGATTAAGAAAAATAGCTCCGCGTAATCACGGGTATTATTATAGGGCAATCTTCGACATAAGATGTGCAGAGGAGTCGATCCATCCTCGTCGGGCGAGTTCAGATCTGCACCTGGTCTCAGCAGAGTTTCGAGGGAATCGACTTTTCCTTGACAAATTTTCAATTTCTCGCTCGACACTTCGAATCTATGGACATGTTCGACTTTTTCTTCTTTGTTCTCGCGATCGATGGCCTCTTCGGGCGTAGTTTTCAATTTTTTGAAATGGTTCAAGACGTTGCCCATCGTCTCACACACTCGCGTAACACACAATCGCTTATAATTTATATGATATTAACAATTTCAACTTTTGATCACTTGCTACAGTCGATACGATATTTGTAGTTCTCTTTGCTGTGGCGTCGCAATGGGTACTGAATAGATACGTATGGACTGCAATCTGTACGCGTGTACACGATATCGGAGTCGAATGTCAGTTTCAAGCGCGTAAATTCAAACTTCAGCTTGAAATGTTCAAATGCCTTGTTAGTTACGATCGAACGGAAATAGTAAGGGTTCCAATTTGCATTGGAAAAATTTCTAAATGTGTTTAATTCATGATTATAATTGAATTCAACAATGGGCGCGGGCAAAACTCATGTTTATATCGTATATAACTTTTTTTACAAAGCACGCACATCAAAAATAGATATACCACTCGATTCTGCTACTCAAAAACTACTTTTCCCCATGATTTCGTGATGATTCATGGTGAGGCCAATTGGGATATTGGGATTTTGTAAAAAAATCATTAAAAAACTAAAAGTCGAGTTAAATTTTTCTAAAGAGTGTAGAAGGCGCGAGTAACGACGCACACCAGTCAGTGACATTTTTTTCGAAAGTTCACTTTCTGAGGATTGTTTGGTGATGGTTTGGATAAAAAAGCTCGATGGGCCTATCGGGAATTAGAATTTGAAAATTAAAAATAGGATGCGTTGAATTTCAAAACGCATAAAAAACGCTATAAATTGCATTTTTTTCTATGAATTCAAGTTTGGACCCCACTGAAAGTTGTTCTCAAGAAAAGAAAAAGTTGAAAACTGAACGTTAACAATGCGAGGAAAGGTATATTTTAGGTTTACACAAAAATATTGTGCAGTTGACAAGAATATTAAAATTTCGTGAGATTTACTCATATATGTTTATTTACTATTAAATTGATTTTTTAATATTAATTATAATTATGATTCGTTATTAGATCGGTTGGAATTAATAAGTGTACAATTAACAAACGTACAATTGACCAAAGTACAATCATTAAAAGTATTAGGAGTATTGTCGTAAAATTTCCTATGAGATTTACTCCTAATAATGATTGTATTAAATTTGAACTATCATATACCGGCTATAGCCTAATCAAATCTGCTTTTTCTTCGAATTTCCGACAAATTTCATTTTCATCGTCAGAGTCTTCGCTACTTATTATAAACAAGATTGATTATCCGAACTAAAACCTCTAATAACAATATACGGTTGCTAGGTGACAAAGCTGCGCGCAGTGAAAAAAAAGCGAAATAACTTGTTGCTAAAAGTACAACTTTTGCCATCGAAATCGATGGCGAAACCGAGTACTTTCGACCAGGGGATCAAGAAAAATATATTTTTTCTAGTTTTTTCCAATTACGCTATGACATACGATTTACGCGCAGAGTATTTTCATCCCGCAATGCTTTATGTATCGCTCACCAGATGGCTCGGCCGCTTTGAATCGCGACCTACAAGCGAAGCATGGGTCAGCGTGTACTTAAAGGGGAGCGAAAGCAGCCTCGAGCATACTTACCTGGCGCAGAGGCTACCGTGATCACCAAGGCGGTTCCTCCAGGGCGAGACCCTCTCATTGCACTACGATTGGGTTGACCCTTGCGAATATCCCTAATGCGGATATCTCGGGCGTATAATTTTTGTTAGCCGGGACTGCGTTCGCGCTATCCCGATTGATCAATCCAAAAATAATTTCTCGCCTCGAGCAACTGTTAGCATCGCATCGATGTCAGCTGAATGTAGCTCGGAGATGATGCGGTGCGAATGTCGATCGAGTGTAATTGAAGTCAATCAACTTTAATGTTCTCTAGCACAGTCGAACTAGAAAACTAAACGTTTTGATTATATGAAATAACAAATTTTTCAGATTGTGGCGTGGTTATGTTAAAATGATTTTGTCTAATGCTAAATATAGTAGGGTTTGTATGGTAGGTTTCGTAGGGCTTATAAAGATTATGTTTTTTTTTTTTTACCAAAATCTATGAAAAGCCAGCAAAAGCGTTTGTGCACAGCGACTCATCATTTTATTTATGAGACGATATTATTTTTATAATACTTTATAGTAAAAATAAATTAGATTGAATGCTTTCTTCCCCCATGAAACCAGCTATCATAAATTTTACTCCTACAATTTCTGTAGCACAAAATTGAAGACCAGTTGTAGGGTAAACTCAGTTAATGACCGAATCGTTTTTCAGCGTTAGAAAAAGTAGAAAAATAAATGTTGGCGTTTAAAAAAAAAAAAACTAAATAGATCATTGCGTTGCTAATTAAATGTTAAAAATATAGGAAAACTATTTTAGCATCGTTAATGTTATTAATATAGATAATTTATCGAATGCTGTTTTTTCGTTACAAGTCCAAAAGCCTTTAAATTTTTCACTACCGCAAACAGCGCTCCAACCCGTTTATGAGGCATCAGTGAAGATTTAAAATTTCAAATTAAAATTTCTAATAAACCGAAAACTTGACTAAATGTTAAATTTCCACCATTCTAAATCGCGTATATTGCAATGTGAAATATACTTTCGTAGTTTCCATTGCTTATTTTTAATGCGTTCGTTTTATCCCTTTCAACATTTTTCGTTTACATTGCACTGTACTGTACGCCCGGAATATCAGATATAAGCAATTCTTGAAATTGAGCTAAGTCTCTAATTTTATAAACGTTTTCATAATTGAGTGGCTTCAGCTTCTCTAATGTACGTAACTTTTTCTCCTGCGTCAATTCAAGCGTAAATCGAAAAGTATCAAATATGAAACCTAAAAATTTGCATCTACGCGATGGTACAAGAGAGCACTTTTCGTATTTAATTATAAATCTTAAAAATTTAAGAACACTCATCGCATAAGAAATATTTTCCAAACATTCATCACGGTCAGATCCATACAACAAAACGTCGTCTAAGTACACGCTTGATCTGTAACCTTTTGATCTTAAAAATGAAAATACTGTCTTCATCAACTTACATTGATAAAAATTAGTGGATTTAGACATAAACTAAAGGTAAAGATGCAAACTGATATAATTTCCCGTCAAATTCAAATCGAACATACTTCCTACTTTTACGTGACAATCGAACAGTCAAAAAAGCGTTTTCTAAGTCTATAGTTCCCAAAAAATCATCGTGATTCAAAATTGTACAAGCAGATTTCATATCTTCCATCTTAAAATGATTTGGTACTATAAACTTATTTAATTCAACAAGATTTAAAATAAATCTATACGAGCTATCTGGTTTTTTACGTAAAAAGTACGACGAAATAAATTCATTCGGCTCGTGACTACACAATTCAACAGCCCCGATGTTCAACAATTTTTGTACTGCTTCGGATACATTTTTATGCTCGCATGGCGTGTGAACACAGCACACCTTCCTGGCCTGATCATATAATGACAGAAGCATCAATAACTCTGATATACGCCTTGCATCGAGTACAAGATCACCAGATTGTTTGACAACATATGTCTCATCTCTTGTGTGAGATGCGTTGCATACTAAATTCGCATTATCATTGCTCGTAATTTGAGTATCCTTTTTAACCGTCTCGTCTTGATCGGTACGATTTTCCAAAAAATTCGGTATTGGTGTGTAACGAGACTCGGCGCTCGAAGAATGTGATTCGATTGAATCAAGACCGCCTATATGCGAATCTCTGACGTGACTTGCACTCCGACTATCACGTCGATCGTGCTGAATGCGTCGATCCAACTGCGAGGATAACCTCGTCAACTGCGCCGTTGACTCCGACTACGAGTGCGCTCGCGATGACTGCGTTAACGACTCCGGCTGCGAGTACGACCGCGATAAGATCGACAAGACTCCGATCTTCGAGAGTACCGACTCCTTTGACGTCGAGAATCCCTATCTTCGTCGCTATAACTCAGTGAATTAGTGTCGCTGGAAATTTCACTACTCCCATAGTAGCTTCGACTACGAGATCTGCCTGTACGTCCCCTTCGGTTTCCTCCAGACATTTTTATTTTAAAGTAGATATCTAAACGTTACCTATGACGCATTTAAAACGAAAGTATTTTGCATTAAATTTTTTATGCAACTCGTACCCGAGCACGTGCAAATAACTAATTTTTTTCATTGTATAATGACATTACTCTCATACTAACTTTTTACTTTCATTTCATATAAAATGAAATTTACCTGATGGTACAGTTGAATAAAAAACTGGAGTCCATATTTTTCATAGAATCTCTTGAAATTTTAACCACATATTAATACTATTGGCAATGCTTTCGATATATGAGAGAAATTTTAGGAACCACAGCGATACCCGTTTTCGAAATATAATTACTTTAACATGGGATCTCTCTGATAGAGAGTCACAAAGACGTTAATTTGCGAGATTTAATAAAAAACGCATCCAAAGAATCTTTTGGATTTTACTGGAAACACCCGCTAATACAATTTTTGAGAAAAGTTGATTCAAAGATGCCAATTTTACTGTATTTTACAAAGTAAGTTTTGAAACGTGACTACTGACTAAGCGGGAGAAAGGGGGGGGGGGGGGGNNNNGGGGGGGGGGGGGGGAGGGTGTACCCTGGGTTAACATCGATTCTGTCCGATGGAACGGCGGAATTTCCCCTATGCTTAAACACGTTCCACCATTCGGTTGGACCATAGACAGAAACGATATTAACCCAGTGTACAGTCAACAGCGTCGCGATCAAACTTTTGAAAGTCCAGCGTAGTATGGGGGCGTTGCCTTAAATGTGTTTACTGTGCGCTATTGTCGCGCGATGAGGCCTCCGATTACACTACGGGACCTTTCACTTTCGAGTCGTCTCTGTGCATAGCTCGTGTAGCTTCGACCATGTGTTTTTTAATTTCTGTATAGAGATCGCAGTACGCGTTTCGACCTCGTGGTGTAAGCAGCACAACTGTCTCATTAATTTTGAAAGAAAAAAATAATATATTTTTTAAATAATCGGTGTTTGTGTATCGTGTGCTACAACGTTCAAAATAGTATAATGTCTTCGTCAAGTGGCAAATCCGACGAACAACGCGCGGAGCATCCAAAATTAGACGAATTGAAGAGGTTACGTAAAATCTACTTCTTGAAGGCGAAAAGCCATAGATACCTATTTCTCGATGAATTAAAAACATTAATAAGAGATTGGACGGAACGACTTCCAAATCTGCGTGACATCTTTACAAGGCAAGAGATAGATTGGCTTCTCGAAGTGAGCATCGATCGGTTTGACCGGCGTCGAGAAATAGTTGATTTCTTCATTCGTTGCGGCTACAAAGACGAGCCCGATTTGGACGAGAACGGTAAGCCACTGTTGCGTCGCACCACGCCAGTACATCAGGTAGATAAATGCAATGACGAGTTCACTTCGAGAACTGCAGCGTTGCAACGTCTTTTTAAAATTTACGACAAATTTGACGTAAATTATATCGACGAGTCGGGCTACACTCATTTCCACATGGCCTGCAAGTATGGACTGGCCGACGTTGCGGAGAAGTTCCTCGAGCTCGGCCAGGATCCCAATTGCCTCGTATCGAAAACGGGTGATTCAACACTACACTTGGCTCTCGCCTCCCGTCACAAGGAAGTCGCCGTATTATTGTTGAAACACGGCGCCGATCCGAATCTGGCCAACGAGAAAGGAGAGACTCCTTTGCATATTATTTGCGAGAGAAGCTGCGTCGATGGATTGGCCAAGTTATTCTTCGAAATTCTGGACGAAAGGCAGCAGAGAATACAGATCGATGCCCAAGACAAATCGGGCAACACACCGTTGCACTTGGCTACTTGGTACAGAAACGCGAAGGTGGTCGAGTTGCTGCTAAGACGTGGCTCCGATCCGAATTCGGTCAACCATGAAGGAGAGACACCTTTGCATATTATAGCCCAAAAAGACGGTTTATGTGAAATAGTAGGGCTATTTTTCCAAATCAACGACGAATTGAATCAGCTGGTACAGGTCAACGCCCGTGACAAGTCGGGTAATACACCGCTACACTTAGTACCGAAAATCCAGAAAGAATTAGTCGATTTGATGCTGAGGAGAGGCGCCGATCTGACTCTAGTCAACGAAAAAGGAGAGACTCCTCTGCACATGATTGCCAAGCACGCCCGCGGAGTGGATCTATTTTTCAATGTAATCAAAGACATGAAGCAGACGGTGCAGATCGACACCCGGGACAATTCGGGTCGAACAGCGCTGGAATGGGCCGTGGCGAGTTGCTGTCCGCTGGGCGTCGAGAGTCTTCTGGAACATGGCGCCGACGTGTCCGGATTCGTTTTTCCGACCGCGACAGACTTTGACCAGTACGGGAAAATCTATCAATTTTTTTTTCCTGTCGGGAGTTATTGTTCTGTAATTAAACTAGCCGTGGCGACTGGTCTGCTGGCCATCGTCGAACTGCTCGAGACAAATGTAGGTCAGGAACTGGACCTCGATGACACCCTAAAGGTCATGGGATTTTTCAACAAGTACGAATTGTATGAAAGTGCGAATTTTTCGACCACTAAGGATGTCGACGATTTGGTCGATTCAATATTAAAAGAGATACCGAAAAAATCCACGTATATGGATTACTTCAAGTTCGCGAGCTCGTACACGCTAAAACTCCACTACAAGTCTAAGGATGCTTGTGATTTGCGTCTATGCGAAAAAGTAACGAGGAAATTTTTTCGCGAATGGGCCCTGGATTGTTTTATGGCATTGATACACTATCGGCTGCCAATTCTCTGTTGTGACATGATTATAGATCAGCTAACGAACAAAGATTTGTACAATATTTGCTTGGCGGCTAAAAGTCAAACTGATGAGCAAGATAAAACAAATGTAATAGTAAATTTAATAAAACGTAACAACGAAAGACCCGTTGGAGGTGAAAAAGCTCCAAAAGGGCTAAAAATTGAATGTTAATATGATAATATAAAATGTAAAAGGAGTGAAAAAGATGATGATTTATGTAGGATATTTGCTTGGCGGCTACGGGTCAAAACTGGTGATGATGACAATAATCATATTTGGAATAATTTTTTTTATGTATCCTTTTTTTATGTTTATTTATGTATCTTCAATGAATAAAAAAATACATTTAATAAAAAGAGTTTCCATTTGTCCATTAAGAGCCAACAGAAGGCTTAATTATTTTTCATTTTTCAATTACAGTACTAGGCTGTAAAAGTGAAAAAAAATGTTTTTTTCAAGAACGCACATTTCAGTTTTTCGCTCCCTAGGCATGTAATCTACTATTATAGCTAATTAGCTAATGCGTAGCGACAAAGTTGCGATTTTTAGGTTAAAGTGCAATATAAAGAAAAGAGCATAAATAATTTTCTTTCTTATTTTATTCAAAAATATTTATTATTCATTCATAAATCGGTGTTACATATTTGAAACTCAGTTATATGTATTTGTGTGAAGTTGCTTTACTTCTTGGGCTATAGGGTAATTTATACCGTATCAATTTTGAGTCAAATCTGCTAGTAAAGCGGACATTCCAGCAGGATTATCGGCAGGAACCTGTTAAAATAAGAGCTGTACAATACACTTGTAAACTTCCGATTAAGTACATTACAATAATAGGTGAAATCATGCTCTCAACATTGAAAAGTATTCATAATTCTCAAATTAAGATAACGGAAATACCCTTCACTTTTTTGAATCCAAATCATTACAGTGTATTTTTCAGAAATAATATATATGAAATAAATAGTGATCGAATTCAATTTCGATTATTCGTATTTTCACAAAAAAGCCTTTACAAAGAAATTTATAAAAGTAATTATTTGCTAAAAATTATTTGTAAAAGCTTTAAAAAAATTAATTCTTGGTTGAGAAATTTTAATTAAGTTGCTTTTCAACTTTTTTTTAACGATTACCTAACATAGTGTATATTTTTGATTTTTCGCGTAAAACTTTTTTGCATTATTATGATGATACTTATAAGATGAATGCTGGTATAGCACTAAAACTACGATGATTATAATATGTTCATAATATTATGTTGAAAATATACTTCACGTATTTTTCACCCGTTATTTCACTGGTTTTCAACTGATAAAAATTTAAATATAAGTTTTTAGGCACTTATCTGATGTCTAACGATAAACTGCCGTCTAACGTTAAACTTTTTTCTTTCAGTGATACACTAATACGAAAAAATTAAAAATTAACGAAAAACGATTACGGCATTGAGAAGCATAGATATAAATTTAATTTCAATGTATTGGTTAATGGAAAAGTATGAAAAATAGTAACTGAAATTTTTTCAGAAATCAAAAATTGGTCAATAGTTCAATCTGAATTGAATTTCAGATTCAACAACATCAGATAAGTACCGATCAGCAAAAGTAGCTCCGAAATAACTCAGAATTGAGAAGAATTAATGCGACATTTTTTGTTCGTGGTTGATTTTTTTTTATTTTTTATTTTTTAATATAGGTAATGACATCTAATTTATCTTCCTCAGTGAACTATATTCGTTAACCAATATTGTGGATGTTAAGCCTCCCCAAGTTTTCATATTCTTTATCGGTGGTGGTGGTGGCATTCTTTTTTCGAAGCATAATTCCCAGTCGCAGCGATCGGGGTAATCTGCAAATCATCGTTTTCAAAACATGTAAAATCGTGCAGCGAGTATAACAAATTTGTCATATCAATCTTACCTTTTCTGCATTGATAGTAAGTTTCAGTAAAAACCTCCACAAAGGGATAATTCGTATTTTCAATTTTCTTTTCCTCGAGAAGCTGCACATTCAACGAGCCATCATCGTAAATCTATCGATAAGTTGAGAAAAATTATTTTATTTTTCGACTCATTAGTTCCAAAATCGCTTGAAGATTGAAAAACTTTAAGAAAAACTCACCAATCCAGCGACTTCCATCTCGCAAGCGTAATAACAAGACATTATCTGTGTCTGGTTGTGATCGAGGGACATATCACCTGAAATTAATTAATTCGATATATGATAGCTTAGTAATGCACGAAAAATACAATAGAAACAGATAGTTACGTGGATCTTTGCCGTAGTTGTCGATGATGCATCCCAACAGTTTTATTTTTATTTCTGTATCTGATAATGGGATTTTCCTTGCTGAAACGGCTAGGAAGAGCAAAACATAAATGAAGATTAAACTCTTCATACTGTATAAAATCGATTTGTCACTTGAATGATGATTGAACGCTATTACTGGTGATGAGTGCTTGGCTTAGCTTATTTTTATACGTAAAAAAAATCTCACATCGCTCGTAATGAAATAATACAGCCAAAATATTTGTTCAATTCAATTAATCAACGATTTTTACATGGTGATTGCACCAGATTAGATTGTGTTCATGACAGATCATTGACCCGAACAAGTAAAAAATTATAATAAAAAACAAACGTGAAATACTTTAATTGCATTAAACAAAAGAGAATGACTGTGGAAAAATCTTATGAGTACTCTTCGACATCGAGTCAATTTAGAAAAATCCGTGTATGTTTTGAGGTAATCGTGTTTTTTTCCCGCTTACTCGAGCTTAATTTTTCGATTATTTAAGCTTTTTCAATTGCGCCGATTCATCCGCGTTGGTCAGATTCGCATCGGCGCCGTGTCTCGGCAGCAACTCCGCCACCTCCAGCGTTTTGGCCGAGTGCAGCGGCGAGTCGCGCCGCCATCGAACTCCGTGCGATTGGGATCCACCGGGCCGAGCTCGAGAAATTTTTTTACCACCTCTATCACGCAACCGGCCGAGCAGGCCGCTCGAAAATGCGTAAGCGCGTACTCGTCGTGGTCGACGTAATTGTTCGAGTACACTTTGAAAAACTCGCGCACTACCGCACGTGCCACTCGTCTCGAAAGCTCCAGGACGCACTGCGCGCGACTATAGATACGTCAGCGGCTCGTCGCAGCCGTCCACCAGGAAATCGACGACGAGCGCGACGCGTCTGACGTTGGGTCGCTCGCTGCACTCGCACTCCGCCGAGCGCCAGACGAGGTCCTCGATCTCCTCGGGCCGAAGAACGTCGTCACGGAGATTAGGGAGTAGGCCCTGCCAGTGTCTGATTAATTCGCAAAAATCGTTACAAAAATGCCTGCGTTCCGGCTCGTTATGCCGGTCCCAATTTTTTTGCAGCGTCTGGAACGTCGTTAATTGTTGAGACATTTTTCTACGCACCGTACATTGCCGTTTATAATTTTTAATTTAAAAAAAATTTTTTTTTAATTTTTTTAAACACAAAAATCGCTTGCTGCGCGATAGAGATACGAACTGTTTATGCTGCGGCGTCGCAACGTGTACTGACTTTGCTCATCACGTGTGTACGATCTGTATTAGAACGTAAAAAACATGTGGAGAAGTGAGAAGATAAAGCGAAAATTCATCGTATTAGAGGCCAACACCTGTGTATGCCGTAAACGTCTATAATAATAATAATAACAATAATAATAATAATGCATAGGCATAGGCGTAGGCATCGCCCGTACACCTGAGTAAAAAATAAATAAACTGTCATGTGTCCTAGCTCTTTACAAGTACTTTACAGATATATGAATTATGATAGGTTTCATTTATTTATCATTCATTATTAACCCATTGTTTTCAACAAGTAACAAATCTAAAAAATCATTTCCCATTTGCAAACGTTATTAATATTGTTCGTGAAAAAAAACAGGAATATTAAAACCCACATTATCGTCACGTATGCCATGATTATCATGTTTTTGGGTACTTCTAAATATTTATGATAGTCAAGTTACACATAAAACATTGGTTAATTAAAGATCTCGTCTAATCTCGGTCTGAGTTTAGCTCGTTTTATCTCAGGGTGTAGCTGTTGTTATAGTATATTACATGCTTTTTTACAGGTCCCGAAAATAGCAATATTCCGTTTATCGCAGCGTCGGGAAAATGCTACTTTCGGGCCACTGGTATGTAAAGGATATAAACACAAAATCGGCGCAGCCGTCCTTGATCATCTGTACAAGGAAAATTGCGAAAAAACTGGAGCGCTGCTTGCTATTGAAGTTTACACCATTCCGCTATCACTTGAATTCCAAAATAATGAAAAAAACATACTATACTGAAAATTTGCATTTTTTCCTGTGGTAAAAAATTTTAATTTAATTCTGCACATAATATGTATTGCATAAATATCAAACACTGATGCTACTATTTTGTATACATAAATTGATTTATGTAACAAAAATGTCATGATCCAGATTACAATTTGTTTGAATTCAATTTTCACGATCACCGTGATCGGATTATTTGTATCATATTAATTTATATACGATTAAAGAGAAATATTTTATAAAGTTCGTAATGATACTCCATAGTTGTATGTGAATTAAAAAATGCCATAGACTCACTGAAGTCTTGTGTGGGATGGACATTTTTAAATGAATCTTTTGAACATGTACATTCGATTTTATACATATAACAATTTATAATGCGTGAGTGATGCACCGAATCAATGTGGGCTTCAAGACGCATCTCGAGTTTACTTTCCGCATGAATTGTATGTCTAGTTGATGGCTTTGTGCACTGCATCTATGTAGCATTTGAGGTGCATGAGTGGGTGATACCCCCATGAGCTGTATTGATATGATCTTTGAGATGTCTCATTCTTAAGTATTTCTTTCCGCATATAGTACACGTATGTTTGATGTCATTATGTACCGATTGAATGTGGACTTTAAGATAATTTTTTTGAGTAAATGACTTTCTGCAAGTATTGCATGTATGAGTGATACCATTATGGACTCCACCGATGTGGTTTTTGAGATAACTCTTTGATGAAAAATTCTTCCTGCATATTTCACATGCATGTCTGATTTTATCATGGGCCGATTCAATGTGGATTTTCAGATAATACTTTCGTTTGAATTTCTCACCGCATTTATTGCATGTATGTGCGATTTTATTATGAACAGATTTAATGTGGATTTTCAGAGAAGACTTTTGGGTGAATTTCTTTCCACAAATATCACATCCATGGGTGATACCATCATGCGCTGATTCGAAGTGGATTTTCAGATGACACTTTTGTTTGAATTTCTTTCCACAAATATCACATCCATGAGTTATTTTGTTGTGCACTGAATCGAAGTGGAGTTTAAGATGCTTTTTTTGTGTGAATTTCTCTCCGCATATATTACATGTATAAGTGACTCCATTATGCATCACATCGATGTGGACTTTAAGCTTCCTTTTTGTTGTGAATTTCTTTCCGCATACATCACATCCATAGGTGATACCATCATGCGTTGATTTGATATGGATTTTCAGGTAAGATTTATGTTTGAATTTCTTTTTGCATATATCGCATGTATGTATGATTTTATTATGAGCCAATTCAATGTGGATTTTAAGATAATTTTTTTGAGTAAATAACTTTCCGCAAGTATTGCATGTATGGGTGATTTTATTATGCACCGAATCTATGTGTTTTTTGAGATGACTCTTTATTGAAAAATTCTTCCTGCATATTTCACATGCATGTCTGATTTTATCATGCGCCGATTCAATGTGGATTTTCAGAAAAAACTTTTGTGTGAATTCTTTCCCACAAATATCACATCCATGAGTGATTTTGTTGTGCACTGAATCGATGTGTCGTTTAAGATTGCTCTTATTAGCGAATTTCTTTTCGCATATTTTACATGGGGTTGTAATTTTAAGAATCGTACCGGTGTGCGTTTTGAGGTTATTTTCGTTGCTCAACTTTTTTGTAAATCTATCTTTTTTATTTTGTTTGACAAGTTCACAGTCGAGAGTCGGATTCGATTCTTCTGCACCGTCACCAACGAATTCTTGTTTCACTTTACCCACTGTTTCGAATTTAATTATTTTTTGAATTTCATTACCATTAATATTTACATTTCGCAAGTGATTTTCAGAATTATCGCCAAATTTTTCATCTTTAAGTGAATAAATGTTGGGCTTGACGTCTTCACATTCGGCAACTATTTCCACTTCTTCTCCAAGTTCATTATCATGATTTACGTCACATATTCGAGGGATATTAGTCTGTTGAAAAATTAAATAAACATGAAAATTTTCATAACAAAAACTATTACCGTAGCAGTTATATGTAATAGGGCTGTGCGAGTATCTGAGTCGAGTCGGGAAAAATCGAGTATTCGAGTTTTTTCGAATACTTGATTTTTTTTCGAGTACTCAAGTTTTTTCGGGTACTCGAATTTTTTCGAGTAATCGATTTTTTTCGAGTGCTCGCAATGTATTTAAATTTTAAGTAAATAAATGGTAAATCAACAGTCTCTAGTCCCCTCTCGTTGTGTGCGTATGCTTATAAGTGTGATATTCGCAGCGGCTATAGAATTGGAAGAAGAAAATAATTTAATAGTACCACACCTCATCACACTTATGAGCATGTACACACAAAGAGAGGGGTCTAGAGACTGTTCATTCATCATGTATTTACTTAAAACTTAAATATATTGCGAGTATTCGAAAAAAAGTCGATTACTCGACAAAAACGCGAGTACCCGAAAAAACTCGAGTACTCAAAAAATCGAGTACTCGACTCGAACTCGACGAGTCGAGTTTTTTCGAGTACTTGCACAGCCCTAATATGTAATAAACACTTACAGCATTTACCTGCGGAAATTGTGAATGTTGAAAGTTTTTCAGATCGGGTTTCTCGTCAAACATTTCGTCATCATTTTCAATAAGCGACGCATCAGTGGGTTCCTCCTTCACCCTGAAATAACCTCAATAAAATCAAGAATTTTCTAATAATTATTTTTATAATTTCATTCTTAAAAAATGAAGATTACCCGACAGTAGTGTTAAATAATCCGCTGGATTCCATTTTTGTCACTTTGAATTTCGATAAAACAATTTTAATCTTTACTGTGTGGACGAGTGATTTACACGAGAAAATGGGCGAAGAGCACGTGAATCTGTGCTCGTTCTATTGTATTTACATCATTCCCTTCCAGTTTCGTAGCACGAGGTGTTGTGTGCTGCGCTGCAGAGGTCGAGCACGTGAGCTTCGCAATTACTTACAGACACGGTTTTTCAAAGTATAGGGGGAACACAACTCAGTATTTCAGTGCATGGCTTGACTTTAATTTAAAAATATTTCAACATCCGTCAATATCAGCAGCAGCAGTTGAAAGCTTGTTTGTATCTGCTTCAAGAAAACGAAAAGTTGCTGTCTGCATATTTGCTGAACACCGGAAATGCGTGAAAGAACCGCGAATTTCTTTGAGCTAGCACCAATATGCATTAAATGCGCTCCTCCAATAAATAGCGACTCTGCGATCTGCTATCGATTGCGTTAAATAAAAAATGGATTTGATGAAGCTTTTTTAAACTAGCTGACGATTATTGCTTTATTTTGATACTGCACCATTAAATGCTTATTTCTTACAATTCTATGTAATTGCACAAATGTACAAATCTAAGAGTAAACACAATTCGTCAAGTACCAGTTTTTATTTCTCGAATTAGAATATAACGTAAGAATAATAAAAAGGCAATGAAGTATTTGATGGCAATTATACGGAAACAAGATTTTGATTTTTTCAGTGCCCGAGTAACTTTTAAACTCTGCAAACAAGAATTCTTTTTAATATCGCTATGGTTAAAAATGAGGATCTTCAGTTTCTCGAATCGATAATTTTTCTTATTTTTTCCAACTCATCGGCATATTCGCATGTATATATACGTACAAGGCGTAAATGTATATAGACACTCGCGTACGAACGGTAAAATTGCATTGAGCATTTGAATTATTGACAGAAGCTGACTCGGCGCATGCGGAATTCATACAACAAGGCAAAATATCGCGAATATCATATTTATTATACATACGAATGCGCTTTTGCTTATTATACCTTTGACGATAAATTTCGCGATGCTTCTTTTTAAAAGGGGCCACTTGTATATAATATATGAGCAATTCTTTTTAAAAAACGCATTTTTGGCGGTATAATCGTGGTAATTTTTTTTTACCCTATGCGGATGCGGGAAATGTTTGTAGGATTAATTTTGATGGGAAAAGTATTTTTTCTGATGCACTTGAAATTTAGAGTCAATGAATTGATCGATTGATGTTAATAATTTTACTCTTGAAATAAATAAGATTTTACGAGTATAGATAATTTTAGGTAACATAAAAAAGATGTAAATAGAAAAATTTTAATTACGAAAATGGTAAAGCTAAAATTTCATGAAACTATTAAGATACATCTCATGGAAATTATGAACAATATTATTGGATTACTTTGGATAAAATTTAAATTCTTATCATCACATTAGCTTGGGGATCATTTCATTGATAAAAGAACAATAAAGACATTAAGTCATTGGGTCATTTCAAATTTCATAGGCTATTCCAATTAACTTCTCTCAGCTTTGTGCTAACAAAGCTTCATTTGTCAAATTGCACAGGAAGTTCCAGAGTTCCTCTCTCATGTACGAACAATGTAGACCTTTTGTTTTTTAGGCTCTTATGATCATTTTACAAATAAGTTTTAGTATGATTTTGACAAAAATTGTATTCCTTCTTTTCAGGAATTTTTCAGAAAATCAGAAAATCAGAAATCCTCTCTTAAAATAATGATGACCCTAAAAGTGAAGCCAATCTATTCGGCCTCTAATTGGTCGACTGACTTGTGACTCCAGTCGGAACATAATAAAGTGACATCTACGGTCAAAATAGCAACTTTTTCGAAACTGACTGAAAAATGTACCCACGCGAAGCGTGCCTGAAAGTTACTAGTATGTTAAAATGTACATAAGTAACGAGTAAAATTACTTTATTTATTTTGCTTTAATGAAACTATCAGTGACTTTGATATTTAATTTTGAAAATTTCTCAGAATATTGTTTTTCATATAAACTACATTAAAGAAGCCATTACTGTCATATAAGAAACCGCAGTATTGACAAGCTGGATTTAAAAAAGTTTGATTTAAAATTAAGCTTTTAATTCTTAACCATTGATTACATACTTACACCGTTGAAATTTTCATAATTCATATTTAAAAGCGGCGAAGGACCTGATGTTAATTCACAAGGTTTTAATGCTCTCATCATGATTATTTGTATCAATGATCTTGTTTTTAATGGAAAATGATACCATCCACTAGAATAACTGGAATTTCAATTCTATGAAAAAAACTTCGATTTTTTGATAAATAAAATTAGTAGTTATATAGGGTATTTTTACCTGTATTCAAAAATATCACTGCTTATATCATTCAATAACTGCCCAAAATGACTTATAACGAATGCAAGAAGAATTATGCATGTGAATGATAAACTCATTTCGACTAATAAAAATACATGTTTATTTTTCCAAGCGTACAATACCTAAAAAAATTCATTTTGACATGAAAAAAGTCACCGAAATGCAGTTTATTAATCGAACTTACCATAGTTCCAGTAAAACTCAAACCACAGAAAATGTTACCTGTTACGATAATCAAAACTTTTCGAGCAAAAGTTTGCACTGTTTTAAAATACCTACAATTGTATCAGATAATTATAATAACAATCGCATTATAAAAATTATTGTATACTTTTGAATATCAATCGAATTTTAAAAAAGCTTAATTTTGGCATTCATAATGCACTCAACTCTATTGCTCCATTGTGTTGTTCAGCAATATCTTTAACTTCATTATGAATATAATGATCTGACGATCCACCAAATGAAAAACAATTACTCGAGACCAAATTGTGCAGTTTCTTCATTCGATGGCTTAAAATTATAAATATTTAAGTATAAATTGAAATTCTAATGTAAATGGGTCATTCTTCTACTTTTATAAAAAAAAGTGTGCTTGGCGATATTTTAACAAAATTTGAAAAAAATATGTTATCAAATAACATGAAAAAATATTTCTTCCTCAGATTTTAGTAAAAAAAAAAATTTTGGAGGTGCCTAGCGAAAAAAAATGCTGAAAAATTCTACAAGAGGGAGTTTTGACTCGTTTGAGACATAGTTAGAATCATTTTTTTCGTCTCAAAGAGTACTTTTTTGAAAAAAATGGACCTCAAGTTTTTCGTCGAAAGCCACATCTCTACCGTAGTTCAAATAAATAGCTAATTTTTTTGGATTTTCAGTAATATACAGCGGCTCTATAGCAGTCATGTTCAAAGTAAACAAAAACCTCGAATAGGCAAATTAAACCCATTTTTGAGAACTTTAATTTTCTTATTTTACTCCCCTTGTAGAATTTTTCAAAAATCTCCAAAAAGCAGCGAAAAATAATACGTTTTTCGACACTCCTGTTTTGCAAGGCACCTCCAAACATTTTTTTTAAAGAAATTTAAGAAAAAGTCTTTTCATGTCCTTTAATAACATATATTTTTTTCAGATTTTTTTGAAATATCACCGCGTACACTTTTTCAAAAAAGTAGAAGAATGACCTAAAAATATTATTAAGTATAATTCAAAATTAAAACCGACTCACCTAATTAAATAAAATCTTACAAGATTAACATTTATGAAAACTGTAGTAGCTGCAAATAGCGAGCACACAATTGTTCCGAACATTGCCATGATGAAGATTGTGTAAATGAACCATAATTGAAAATATTGTTCACGTCTCGGTAATTCACTAGTTGTACATAACTGTTGAGTCCAGTTTAAACCAGGATATATTCGATTAGCTATTGGTGCCAAAGTTGCAGGAATAATAGCAAATCCTACATATGAAAGCATAATAAAAACTGGGGAGAAAAATTGAAAGGTTTGAGAAATCTTTCAATTTTAGCTAATATTTTGATGTATTAATTTTTTATACAATATTGCCATACTTCTTAAAAATATGATTATTTTTCGATGTTTTAAGCTAACGCCAATTAAAATTTGTTTCTCTTCAGGTACAGTTACACTGTTCCAATAATCCACTGAATCGGTGTTAAATTTTTTAATCTTATGGATAAGAATTAAAATCTTTAGTTGTTTCATAGTTTGTTAATAAAGTTTTGAAAATTTTACAATACCTTTGTTTCCATGGTAATAAATATTAAAAATATGCTCGAAATAGTTATCAAGAAACAGCATTCAAATACATTTTGGACAGCCATAGCCCAATCAATGGGTTTTTTAAAAGATTTATGAATTACAGTTGATAACTATAAAATAATAATGCATATTATTGATGATTCAACATCTAATTGACTGAAAATTTATCAGAACGAAAGTTTCACAAAATTCTTATGTTACCGATAAATATATCACATGAACCATGTTAAGAACTAGAAATGTTCTTCCAATCATCTGGATTTTTCGATTTTGATGAGGCCATATAAAGCAACATTGATAATAAATTTTACTTGATGCAAAGTACATCCTATCTAATTGTTCGTCATTAAGTATTTCTATCTTGGTTGTTTTTATATTAGTTTCCATAGTAAATTTTGTATTTTTTAATTCTCCTTTTTATTATTATTGAAAAGTTTTGCGGTGAAATGTACCATTAACTTCGTGATTTCCGCAGTTTTTTTCTAGAATACAATGAATCTTTTGTAATGAACAAGAAAAGTGTATTTTGAATTGAATGTTTAAAATTTAATCTATATCTATTAATAGTATAACCACGTTTTTTGTGCGAATTGTAAACTAAATCTATTATTCAAACATGTAGTAGGGCTTTAGTTGGCAAGAATGGATCTTCAAATAAATTTGTTTTTTTCCGTAAGCTAACATATTATACAGCTTGAGCTATGACTCGATTATAATTTTCGGGTTAAACTCGACTAAAATTCTATTCAATGTACAACCAAATTGAAAGCATGGATGAAACTTAATACACCTCTTTAAATTTAGGGAATAGAAGAGGTGAAAAAAGAAGTGCACGGTACAGTATTTTAAAGAGGAAACTTTAATTGAATTGAATTGAATTTATTTGATTCGGACCTCGGCGTAGATCCCCATGTGGCCCTCATGGCAATATGTATACATATAATATATATTTACACTATTGGTTACAATAGTTGTGTGCTTGCTGTGAATATACGAGAGGGTTCTTTTATAAATCGATCCTTGCATTGTACTTCGTGTACATAATCTTTTCACACTTTATTACTTGTCACTCTTGCACGGGTGAAATTTTATTTTTTCTTCCATTATTTGAAGTCATCATAATGGACTATAGATCGGCTTTTTTTACAAACAAAGTAATGAACTTTTGCTAACTATGTCAAACAAATGTGACGAGGTGAAATGAAATGTAGTTTCTGAGTAGTTAGGTTGATAATATATGCCGTAATTAAATTATTCCAAAAAAATAATTTCAAAAAATATTTTTTTAAATCATTTATTAATTATTTTATGAATTTTATTAATTACATTAAAATAATTTGAGCAAAATAATGTTATTCAACAAGCTTCTATTGATGTTATTACCCCGAAAAAAATATTAATTACTGTAATGATCAATTTCAATGAAAAAAGGTAAGCCCGCACCAAGTGTGCCTTTGTACAAGACTCAATAATTTTTCAAGTTTTTAAATAAGTTTAATTTTTAATTTTAGTTGTTAACATAAAACACTGAAAATATAAATTTCACAATAAAAAAAAGTTAGCCCGCTCTAATTGTGCCTTCAAGTAAGACTCTTATAATACATTACATACATTTTTTAAGTTTTTAAATAAGTTTTATTTTTTACTTTAATTGTTAACAACTCCATTTTTAAACATTAAATTTTCAAAAAATTTCTCACTTATTGGTTTTTAATCTTCATTAATAAATCTTTGCGATTTTGAATCAAAATTTTAATTTTTTTGCAATAGCATAGAGTATAATAATAAAAATATCAATGAGATCGCAATCGATGTGTAACTATCGACAAGTTAAGAATTTTATGGATACGAATCAGAAAAATAGAAAAAGAAAAAGTATTTAAAAACCCAACCTTTATTTAAATGGGTTTCGACGTTGAGAACGTCTCCCAACATTAATGTTTCCGATTCAGTATCTGAATCGCAAATATTCAAATTTTTGAGTTCTATTGCGTGGAATTCTTCTAATTTGAATAATTGCTAATTTGCTTCTTCGTAAAGCAAAAATTGTACTTGTTCAACTTCTCCATCGTTAGGTGGCGTCTACGTGAGTCACCGCGGTTCCCGCATGAGAGCAAGTGAGGCTGCCGGCATATAAGCCATTCTGTGGTAACAAATACAAAAACTGGACTCTTTTTTATTATAGTAATAAAAAAAATCACGAGCTTCATCTCTCTTACAAAAGACAGTTAAGGGGGGGGGGGGGGGGGGG